>NC_052514.1:1471124-1490202 GCF_014356525.2 Nilaparvata lugens | reverse complement strand
TTAAATATCGGGGGACCGAGCTTCGCTCTGGAGTGTAAAAGCATAGAAAATCTTTAAAGAAACATTGGTACGGAAATTCATGAATGACGCATCATCATGTGTCAACTACCCAACTGATTAACTTCGAATTTTGCATATAGATCCTTGATTTATCGTGCTTGATGATAGACCTTTATAAAGTTATTCAGGATTTCATTACGTCAAGTCTTCAGTTTGTCAAGTTCTTAACTGGATCCTTGCAGAGCACAAGTTACTTACTATAGTGAGGTCCACGTTATAATGGCAGTGTTTGATTAGAAATGGTATTGCTATCCTTGTTTATCATTCACCAATGCGGATAGCGCTATCTCTTTCTCGCTTTGCTCTGTTGCCAGATCGTATTTTAACAATGTAAAATCAATAATTAATTGACAGAATATTCTATCTTAATTATTATAAAGTTTTATTCTTAAATTATTGAAAAAACATAATTGATTATTTTAAACGAGAATGAACAGTTAATAACATCAATAAACCTGTATCAGCTACCGTCTATAGAAGGTATTGACAAGACAGAGAATCGCCAACGTTTTTCACTGCCATTATAGGTGTTTTTTACCTCACTATAAGTGAAGTAATGGATATGCTTAAAGGTGATTAACATGAGCAAGCAATGAGTGAACCATTTTAAGTGGTGGACTTTGAAAAGTCCGCTTGAAAATAGGTGATAATCTCACTGTTTCTGAAAATATAACCAATACCAATGTTCCACAAGATTCGGCAACGTTGATCTCCTATTTTTCTCCACTGCAATTATAACGTGGATCTCATTATACTAGTTATTGATAAATAGTACGCTATGTTAATAGTGTTGATCAATCAACTGTATAAATTTTCAAGGGACTATCAGTCAGGCACTGATCTCATTCATTTTATGCTGACACAAAGTCAGGAAAAGATGGAATACTTTTATGTTTTGGGGACGGAGTCCCTCTAATGGCGGTTGTTCTCTCACCAGCAAGACACATCATGACAGATCACCCACAGATTTTTAGAAATTCCCCCATCTGTGGCCGTGTTGACTAGAGATGATAATAGGGGAGCTAACTCGAAATTTGCACTGGACTATTTGTCTTTTAGGGAAAGTCCCCACTTGGGCCTACTCTAGAAGAAGAGGTGAGTGGATTGGACAAAATGGGTGGGAAAGAGAGAAGAATATAAGAGTAGGAAGAGGAGATAATGAATAGAAAGAGGAGATGATGAACGAGTGGGAAGAGGGGAAGAAGGGTGGAAACGAGAGGAGAAGAATAAAGAATAATATATGAGAGGAACAGAGAGAAGAAAATGGAGATGAGAAAAATATGATATTGGGTAGAGAAAAGAGAAGAATATAAGAAGGAGTAGGAAGTGAAGATAATGAATAAAAAGAGGAGATGAAGAAGGATAGGAAAGAGGATGTTGAAGAGAAGAAAATAATAGAGAATAATAATTATATGACAGGAATAGTGAGGAGAAAATGGAAGATAAGAAAAATATGAGAATGAGTAGAGAAAAGAGAAGAATATAAGAAGGAGTAGGAAGAGAAGATAATGAATAGAGAGAGGAGATGCAGAAGATGATGAAGGAGAGGAAACAAAATGTTGAAGGGAGGAGAAGAATAGAGTATATAGAAGAATATTATATGAGAGGGATGGTGAGGAGGAAATGAAAGAAGAATAGAAAATAATATTATATGAGAGGGATAGTGAGACGAATATGGAGAGAAGGATATGGGAAGAGGGGAAGAATTTGAATAAAACATAAATGAATTTTGACAAAACAGATGAGAATATGAGAAGGAGTAGGAGAAAGAGATAATCAATAAAAAGAGGAGATGATGAAGGAGAGGAAAGAAAATGGAGAAGAGAGAAGAAAAATAGAGAGTAATATATGAGATGGATAGTGAGAAGAAAATGGAAGAAGAGAAGATTATGAAAAGAGGAGAAGAGTTTGAATAGAACATAAATTAATTTTACTGGAGTTTATCATAAACTATGAGAGTCTTCTACTTGACTATGTACTGATTGCACAAAAGACGGTCAAATTTTAATCACGGTTAATTCCACGAGAACCAATCAGAGAAGCCGTATTTTCAAAAACGCCTTCTCTGATTGGTTCTCGTGGAATTAATCACGGTAAAAATTTAACCAGCTTTTATGCAACCGGCAATTTGAGAGTATTCTACTTTCAGATTTCAATAAAGTGCAAAGATCGATCGGAAACTATAAATCAGATAGGATTACTACAGAAAGCAGTCAGAAGAAAAGAGGAGGAAGAAAAAGAAGTAGGAGTAGAAGAAGAAGAAGAAGAAGAAGAAGAAGAAGAAGAAGAAGAAGAAGAAGAGATGAAGTTGTGGGTGGAGTAGTATGACCATAACAGTGAAGTAAAAGAGGGGTGTTTGATATCTGCTACTGATGTATGGCTTAGACCAGTGTCTGTCATAACCAGTCTTGTCTCCCTCCTCCTTCTTCTCATCCTGCTTCTCATCCACCTCCTCATCATCCTCCTCCTCCTCATTCTCCTCATTCTCATCCTTTCCATCTCCCTTCTACTCTTGCTCAAACTCTCACTGCACTGTATTCTATTGCAAACTGCATTGGTGTGCCCAGAAACACTTCTAGGGGAAGTGGAGATCCACCCTTAGCTAACACTTGTCCCAAAATTTTGAATTGACCTCCCACCAAGCTCCAGGAGACTGATTAACACCAACTATCGAAAAGAGAGAAGGGACAAACGAATCTAAAGCCTAAAGAATATAGTAAATTGCAGGAAAATGTCGAAAACTTAAAGAAAATATATTCAATATTGAAGTAAACGACTCAATATTCTCAAAACCACTAACTTATTAAAATAATTTGAGAGAATAGTTTCGGTTTTTATACCATTATCAATCTCTAGAGAACGTGAGAGATTTGCAGTTTACTAGATACCTTATTATAATATTATCATTATACTAATAATGGTGTGAAAACCGAAACTAGAATCTGTAATTGTTCTAATAAGATTCATCGTTCAAAGTGCCGGTTGCACAACAGCCGGTTAAATTTTAAACGTGATTAATTCTACGAGAACCAATCAGAGAAGCCGTCTTATCAAAAAGGCCTTCTCTGATTGGTTCTCGTGAAATTAATCACGGTTAAAATTTAACCGGCTGTTGTGCAACCGGGACAAAGTGTTTTTTTCATCGTTCACGATGGAATTTAATGAATATTAAGTCCTTTTCATTTAAATAATATTGGGGCACCGAGCTTCGCTCGTTATTTTTATCTATTGATAAACAGAACACAATTATTCTCTAAAATGTTTGTGTTTATATTTCACAGCTGGCTATACGTCATCTTATGAATTTCGGGGATGCGATATTTTGATTTTTCACATACTCACTTTCTTATATCCACAGCTGTTTCAGCCAAGAATGAATTATCCTTTTAATGTCGTTCAGCGAGTTTTCCCAACGATGAGACCTCGTGCAATCGAATCTTTATATCACAAACCTACTATGTTCCAAATTTCGTGAAAATCGTTACAGCCGTTTTCGAGATCCTTTGAACATAAATAACCAGATATAAGATTAACTGGGTATAAACAGAAATACCCAGATATAAAAATAACCAGATATAGTCTATAAAAACAGAAATTGCTCGCTTAATATAATGGGATAAACAGCTGTCGTTTTCTGTAAAGTATGAAGTTTTAGCTCAAAACTTTCTCGTTTAATTCAAAATTTAGACTTTTTGAATAATTACTTTTCTAGATTTATTGATTATAGACTCTAATTATACCTATTTGATTCAAAATTCACTCGTTCATTTGAGTATTGAAGAGCGTATTTTGAAAAGAGAAAGTGACATAACCAACATTTTGATTTGGACAGTATAGTATAAATTGGAAATGGGACAGTTTTGGGCATGAGCCTGTTGTGCCTTTTCTCATGTTAAGTATTTGTACACAATGTGATAAATAAATATGGAAATACAACACAACATTATATCCACATCACAAGAAATTGTAAAAAATTAAAGATTTGTAGATTTAGACTAGAATAGTAAAGTTTGTGGATATGAAGACTTTAAAAGAAGATGAGACTAGAGAGAAGATGATAAAAGAAGAGTAAATAGTGATCAACTCACCCCTTGAGTGAGTGAGTGAGTGACAGATTGAGAGAGAGAATGAGAGAGAGAGAGAGAGAGTATGAACCCCTGGTAATGTCACCTAATGATTGATGGGTTAGGCCTATTGACTCTTCCTGGTAGGATGACACCAGATTTCCATATTAAACTGACACTATGTCGTTATCAATCGTTATCAGGCTCTATTTGACTTGCTAAGCCATCAAAAGAGAGCGGGAGAGGGAGAGAAAAAAATACATGGAGAGAGAGAGTGAGGAAGACAGGCAGAGAGAAAAAGGGACCAAAATGTAGAGAGCTTCAAATAGAGTGAAGAGTAAAAGACAACGAGCGAAAGGGTGCGAGAAAGAGAGAGTGAGAGACAGTGAGAGAGGAAAGAGAGCGAGAGGAATAAATAAATAAATAAAGAGAGATTGATGGAGAGGGAGAGAGAGAGAGAAAGAGAGTTAGTGAGAGAGATGGTTAAAAAGGGAAAAGGAGCTTTAAATATGGTGATGAAAAGTAAAAGAGAACAAGAGAGGAGGTGACAGAAAGAGAGCGAGTGATTGGAATTCAAGGAGTGTAAGAGAGAAGGGAAGTAACGCGAATTTGTGGTTTTATGCATAATTCATCTTTTGTTTGTCAAATTATTTGCACTCTTCATAAATTGATCGATTAGTTGTGAGGGGTGAACAAGCTAATGGAGTGTGCTGCTCATTTTTAACTCAGAGGTTATTTTTCATGCAAACTTCTGGTAATACAGAACAGTATCTCTGTATCATGACGGTTAAGTGTAAGAGAGGGCCGACTGCGCCCTGACTTCGCCCTCCTAGGTTAAAAATAAAGGTAGTCATACCTATCTATTTTACCACAGGGTATCAACTTTTTACAATGAAGGAGAATTCAAACCCCTCTTTTTAAGAATAGCTTATAGCTAATAGGTAACTCTTGCTCCACACGGGTCTAATATGAAGGTGCGTACAGATATACGCGCCTCCAACTCCGCGCATGCTCTGCCCTCGCTCAGCAATCGCTCCACGCACGCTCCGCAATCGCTCCGCAATCGCTCCGCAATCGCTCTGATCATGAACGTTACGGGAGATGTTAGCTCTTCTCGCGTTCCACTCTTGCTCCCCGGTCGATCATCAATCGCTCTGCTCGAGTGACGTTCGATTGCGAAAGTTGTTTAGATTGACAAAGTTGTTTGTTCGTTTGTTTGTTTTTAAAGCTTCCCAGAGACTCTAATCAGAGTATAGGAATTGTCAAAAATCACACAAAGGAACCCTCTCTACACACAAACTCTTCTGTGGTATAGAATACTCCAAGCATCAAACAACTTTTTAATTCCTTCTCAAAAACATTGACATCTTCACAATTTTTCAACTGAGGAGGAAGCTTTCTAATAAATTTAAGGCCCATATATGTAGGTTTTTTCTCAAAAAGAGCTGTTCTGTGATACAGTGAAGCATAGTCTCCTCTATTGGTTTCAAATGGTTTTATATTATGGTTTGAAACTAAGAGCTTGACCTACTGAAATCTTGAAGACCTATTGAAAATAGGCCGATAACCATCCTCGATAAATTGAAAATCTATCTGCAAAATGTCACGTTAATCAGTAGAGTAGTTCAGAAGTGATGATTTGTCATTCTTGATTCTCAATATCTTTTATATGAAATAAGCTAATTCTTTCCTTCATTATATCATAGATTATAGATAATTTGCTTAAGATTTTCATTTGAAACCTTCAATTTGTTGAGAAACATACATATTTTTGAAATCTTGTAAGCAAATCTTGAGCTTAGGGTTATGATTTAACGTCCAAAACATTTTCAGCTTATGATCTTACATACAAAAACAGAGTAGTTTGTATAATTCATACCGTTTTATTGAATAGACAACTATCTATTTGAAGTACTTCAAATTGAAATTTAATTTTAAAATATAGTGAGGTCCACGTTATAATGTCAGTGTTCAATTTGGCAATAATTGCTAATTAAACCATTATTACACTGTTGAATGATAGACAAGGATAGCAATACACTTATTGTATTGCTATCCTTGTCTATCATTCAACAAAGCAGATAGCGCTATCTCATTCTCGCTTTGCTCTGTTGCCAGATCGTCTTTTAACAATGAATTCTACATTGAAAACTAATTAACAAAAAATCCCATCTTGAATATGGAAATTCAATATGTAATCATTGAAAAATTAAATTTCTTGCTTGATAAAATTCAATTGATCATTTTTAACAAGAATGAACACTTGATATTACCTTAATAAACCTGTATCAGCTACCCTCCATAGAAGGCATTGACAAGACAGAGGATAGGCAACGTTGTTCTCCTATCTTTCTCCACTGCGATTATAACGTGGACCTCACTATAGACTCTATTAAGGTGCGTACAGATATACGCGCCGCGAACATGAGTAATAATTCACTTTTAATCAGCTGATGCCAAGCTTTTTATATCTGTATCTTACCGTTTCTGTAAAAATACAGATATAGTCAGCTGATTAAAAGTGAATTGCTCATGTTCGCGGCGCGTATATCTGTACGCACCTTTATACTCTGACTTCAGACCAATGAATTGAATCTATTTTTCCTCCACCTATTGTCAAAAGTACTTACTTTACTCCCTGAAACATGATACTAAAGTGTCACTTTTTCGTTCTCGGTACTAAAAAACAGAAAAACTCCCTAGAGTAAAAGTGACTCCATTTTAAATAACATGGGAAGCATCTCTATTTTGAAAACGTACATTTGGAATAGGTCAGAAGGTCTAAGCTCAGATAAGGAAGCATATAGAGTAGTCATTAAACCAACTAAATTCAATACCTCAACCAGACATTTGATCGATATATAAAATTTATGTTTGTATGCTGAAATTATTATTACAAACTTCAAAATATCACTATACTAGAAAAAATTTATATTTTTTTCTTTTAATCCATGTTATTCAAAATACCAGCCAACGAATATTACTTATTAACTAATCAAATTTGAAACGGGAACTTCATCATAGCTGTAGTTGTGGCTGTCATTGTTGTTACAACTTTAGCCGACAGATAGTGCTGTCGGAGGAGAACTGTGATTACAAGCCAGCTGTTTCTGTTTACTTTTTAGATTATGTTGTAACACATTGTTTGGTCACATACGTTTTTAAAAAATTATTTTATTTGCAGTTTTTATAAAAATGTAGGTGGAGGAAAAATGTTGTGTATATCACGAGTGAAAAATGTTTTTTCTCCCTCAGGAAAAGTGTTGCCCTCGGCTTCGCCTCGGGCTTCAAACTTTTCCCTCAGGGAGAAAAAACAGCACTTTTCACTCTAGATATACAAATAACACTATTCCAACTATATCAATGAATGACAATACAGCCTATCCCAGAGTTGAACTCACCATGCATTTGATATCAAAACGAATAATTCAAATAAAATTTATCACCATCATAACTGACCCTATTTCAATTGCATGTTTTCAATACGCATGATTTAGAGCTATCATGCAAATGGACGTCAGATTTATATCCAGAACCCAGCTCATAAGTTAGTCAGCATAATTTCATGTGATGCATAAATGAATATTATTTGACGATTATTTATGAATCATAACGCTGGTATTCCGATGATATTCGAACAATAGATCAGTGAATTGATTTTCTACTTTCAGGTTTCATTATTGTCCCCATACGACCACATAGGCTATAATACAGTCTAAATACTTTGGATATGCGGCTATGATTCAAATCATGGTGATGATGATAATTTCCTAAGAATGGAAAGAGAAACAAGATATAGAAGGGGAAGAACAAGATGAATGAGAAACATGAGAAGAAGAATAAGGAGACAAAAATGAGATGAAGAAGAATGAATAAGGTGAAGAAGAAGAAATTGATGTTGACGATCTTTATAGCTATTTATTTATTTATTCATAGACAATAGATACAATGCAGGTAAAAACAACATGGAGGACAAGGGAAGAGGTAGTAGAAGGAAGGAAAGAAGACGAAGAAGGATCTGTTAGAATTATGAAAAAGAAGAAGAAAGTATGATGAAGATGGGAGAAAAGGAAAAAGGAAAAACAAGAGATGAGAGAATGAGAAAAAATCTGGTGTGGTACACTCACACAACTTTCCTTGCTCATATTCGAAACTACGATCAGACTTTTGTATATGTGTATATATTATAATTGTTTTCAGAGTACTTTTTCCTTTGTGTAAATTGTGAAATTCAATGATTTTTTTAGTCGTCATTTTTTTAAAGTCGTCAAAACAGAGTACTTTTTCCTTTGTGTAAATTGTGAAATTCAATGATTTTTTTAGTCGTCATTTTTTTAAAGTCGTCAAAACAGCTGTTCTACAGATGAAATATCTCGACTATGTGCTCTTTTTATGAACTGCTCTACCTACCTACCTCATGCACGAGAAGGAGGTTACAAAGTCCATTTCTCAAGGATGGGGTGGACCCCCCATTAGTTTCCCAGAAAGGAGACTCATGCCAGTTAATAGAGCTGATAAATAACTATACAGAGTGTGAATTTGAAAAAAATCGGTCAAGTTATTTTGAAAAAATCGTGAAAAACATGGTTTTTTAGTAATTATCCGCCATTTTTCTCAAGAATATTACGGAGCTCCTGCAATTTTCCAAGGAAAAAACTCATGTCATTTGATAGGACTTATGAATAGCTATCCATGGTATGAATTTGAAGTAAATCGTTAGAGCAGTTTTCGAGAAAACGGTGAAAATCATGGATTTTTAGTCATTATCCGCCATTTTTCTCAAGAGTATTACGGAGCTCCTGAAATTTTCCCAGAAATGAAACTTATGCCAGTTGATAGGGCTTAAAAATAGCTATCCATGGTATAAATTTGAAGAAAATCGTTGGAGCCGTTTTCGAGAAAACCGTGAAAAACAAGGGTTTTTAGTCATTTTCCGCCATTTTTCTCAAGAATATTACGGAGCTCCTGAAATTTTCCCAGAAATGAGACTTATGCTAGTTGATAGGGCTTATAAATAGCTATCCATGATATAAATTTGAAGAAAATCGTTAGAGCCATTTTCGAGAAAAACGTGAAAAACATGGTTTTTTAGTAATTATCCGCCATTATTTTCGCCATCTTGAATTGAATTTTATTGAATTTCTTATTGTCGGGTCCTCATGGTATAGGGACCTTAAGTTTAAAATTTCAAGTCGATCGGTTAATTAGGAAAGGAGTTATCGTGTTCACAGACATACACACACACACACATACACACACACACACACACACACACACACACACACACATACACACATACACACACACAGACCAATACCCAAAAATCATGTTTTTGGACTCAGGGGACCTTGAAACGTATAGAAAACTTGAAATTGGGGTACCTTAATTTTTTTTGGAAAGCAATACTTTCCTTACCTATGGTAGTAGGGCAAGGAAAGTAAAAAGGAAAGGGAAAGCGGAATAGGGAAATGGAAAAGAAGAAGAAGGAAAAGAGGAAGAAAAAGAAGAAGAAGAAGAAGAAGAAGAAGAAGGAGAAGAAGAAGGAGATCAAGATTCTTATAGCTATGTTTTTTATAGCGTATCTTGAGCTAGGTGATGGAGAAAGATGACAAGAGAGAATTTGATGAAATGGATAACAAAATTAAGTGGTAGAAGAAGAGAGACTGAAAAGCCAAGATGAGGCTGATGTAATGCAGAACAAGGGTGAAGAAGAAGAAAATTGAGAACATAGTGGAGAAGATATAGGGGAGCTGAAAGGAAAAGCAGAAGAAGAAGAAGAAGAAGAAGAGGAAGAAGAAGAAGAAGAAGAAGAAGAAGAAGAAGAAGAAGAAGAAGAAGAAAAGAAGAAGAAGGATCTTGATGATTATGATCTAGAGCTAGAAGTTATGGTGTAGCATCGTCATTTTAGTTGTACATATTGTAGTTCATACATAAGTAATCAGGTCTATTAATTTGGGGCGTATGCTCTTCTATTGTAGGCGTGTTACCATTGTTTCCACACCAGTTAACATGAGGCGCCATCCGTTTACGCCCTGATTTTTCAACTACTATTTTCAAACTTTTACTTCCTTCAGATTTTTCTCTTTCTTATTCTATTTCCTCTATTGATTTTTTCTTCTTCATCTTCCAATGTAGTTTTCTAATTCTAGAGAGTTTTGAACTGCCTGGAAAGATTGGAAACAGAAACTAAATTCAAATCTCCCTTTCATTTCAATTTTTCCCCCAATTTTTATCTTTTCAGTATCATGAGCCATTCTTTTTGATGGAAATATATCTTCATGAATGCCTTTGGCTTGTGTAGTTGTACATGGGAGTGATTATAGTGATAGAATGAGGCTCAGTTTCACAGAAGCCTGTTGAATATTAATAGTTATTGAATGTCATCCAAACCTTATCTCCAAAAAATTATTCTCTGATTATTCTCTTTTTGGTTCCCTTTTCATTTGATCATGATTGAAATTCAACAAGTTTTTGTGAAACTGGGCCTCAATGAACATATTAGGCGAATGCTCAACTAAACTTTCAGAAAGTTATTTTGAAGCTCAAAACTATAAAAGTCGGTACATAAAGCTCGTTGCTGATCTAATATGAATGATAAGATATTAAACTAGGATGATATTCCTCCTTTTCTCAGTATATCTTCTAACAACGTGGTTATGTGGTAGACTGAACATTATTTTCCAAACTTCGCCAGGTCAACAAATAGAAAAGTCATTCTATTCTATATCCTATGTATCGGTGTTACACCAAATCGTGATGTAACAGCTCGAATACTACACATAATAACTTTAACTTATAAATAATTGTTTGAAGAAAGACTATCTTATTATCTCAAAACTGTCACTTAGAAATGCTCATATTGTTTTCATAATAATATCATAAATTATCCTCATGAATTGAAAATAATTTATCGCTAGAGTATTGGAACAACAATACAAGTTAGAGGTGAATCATTCACTATATAATTGATGTAAGAGGTAGATTCATACAATAACATTCAGATAGGACTTCTACATCTACAATCCTTGTTTGAATCAAGCCCCATTATTCCAGACACTCTATACTCTCAAATTTTCTAAGAAAAGTTACAAGATTCTAAACAGTTTCAAGGTTTTCGAACAGACCAATATGATAGATGATAGATTTATACAAATACATTTGAACAGGTCTTCTACAACCCTTGTACCAATCAATATCCGTTATTCCAAACTCCTTATACCTAGGTTTCAACTAATCTAAACAGACAAGTTCCAAGATTCAAAACAGTTTCGGACTAAAGCATGGATAGGAGATGCCGTACAGCCCAACGTCTGTTAACCAAAAAGTGGGAACAGACAGAAACAGTATATGATAGATGCTCTTCTACAATCCTTGTTCAAATCCAGTTACTACAATATTTCAAGCTTTCTATACCCACGTTTCAACCATTCCAAACAGACAAGTTCCAAGGTACTGAACAGTTCCAAGTCTCTTAACAGACTAATGTGATAGATGGTTAGGACTCCACAGTTTTTGAACAAATAAGGATATATCGATATTTGAGGGGAGCTTTAGTGTTGCATTACAGTTTTAATAATGATAGACTGTGAATTATTTGACGACTTACTTGGACAAGAACTGATACAGTCGGACTTCTGCACGGATTGTCCCTGACATGTCTTGCCTCCATTGAGGGGAGCTGGGTTGGAACAGAGTCGAGTTCGCTTCTGCACTCCCACGCCACACCGGGCGTTGCAAGGCGACCAAGCCGACCACGATGACCAACCTCCGTTCACTGTAACACACAAAAAAAGGAAAAATTAGAAAATAATGAATGAAATATTTTGAAATATAAAGTTGGAAACTGAAGAGAATAAATATCAAGAATAGTACGGAACTAGATAACTTTTTATGTACCTCGATGAACAACCACCGTTTACTGAAAATCACATCAGACATAACGGTATCAGCAAAATATGGTAGTGGCAAGGCGGAGAATCATCTAAACTGTTCTCCTATCTTTTTTCACTCTCATTATAACATGGACTTCACTATAGTGTTACTCTTTAAGCATATCAGTTGTGTTACTAATATCGGGGCACCGAGCTTTGCTCGTTATTTTTATTTATTGATAAACAGAACACAATTCTCTAAAATGATCGTGTTTATATTTCACAGCTGGCTATATGTCATCTTATGAACTTCGCGGATGCGATATTTTTGATTTTCCACAGACTCACTCGCTCACTCACTTTTTTACTATCCACAGCTGTTTCAGCCAAGGATGAATTATCCTTTTAATGTCGTTCAGCGAGTTTTCCCAAGGATAAGACCTAGTGCAATCGAGTTTTTTATATCATAAACCTACTATGTTCCAAATTTCGTGAAAATCGTTAGAGCCGTTTTCGAGATCCGTTGAACATAAATAACCAGATATAAACATATATACAGAAATTACTCGCTTAATATAAAAGGTTATAAGTCATGAGCATAATAAAAATTAAATAAACTTCTATGTATTGTGAAAGAGAAGTGATAGATAACCTTCAGTCGAATTTAGGTTCAAGCAATTGCTGCTATCTAGTTTAGCTTGGAGTGGGACGGCTTATGAACACGTGCCAATAGTTCTGGATTGTGATTGGCCGACAGCTATACAGCTACAAAGACTGACTCCTCCCACTTCCACAACTTTCTCTAGCCGCTCTTCCATTGGCTGAGTGAGCTCTGACATCACATTGTCATCGTCCGCTATTCCGTAGTAAACAGGCACGGCCATTTTGTAGCTCGAAATCCAAATATTAGAATAATTATAATTAGTCCATTAATTAACATTTAAACAAATATGCAACTTCCAATTTATTTTCATCTGCAAATATTAGAAGTTCCACTGTTTGAACTTGTTAATTCAAAGTAATTTCCAGCTACAAATGGGAGAAAACACTGAAAAATACAAGAATAAATTCGAAAATATCAATTCTACTGGTATTAAATCAAACTGGTGAACTATATTATATCAAAAAAATCTATACTGAAAAGACATAAACTCAGTAGAAATGATAGAAAGGCATAGTTGCCAATTTCCCACAACAACCACCTTCTTTAGTTGGTGGATGTGATTCAAGTTATTCCGGTATATCTTGAAACACTATGATTCCTACCATGGTTGAAGAACGGTCAGGCAACATTGCAGAGCTAGAAAAAGATATCACTATCCACTTTCTCAAACGATAAACAAGAATAGCAACACCAATGCTAATCAAATCCTTCCATTATAACGTGGACCTCACTATAGAACAAAACCCTTTCAACCGTAAAATTGAATAAGCTTTATCAAGCTTAAGTAGCTTATATGGAGCAACTCGGGACAAACATATTGTCCGGGACAATATTGTCCGGCGACAATATTGTCCGGCAACAATATTGTCCATATTGTCCGGCGAAACATTAATCCTACTTTTCTCTGTCGGTCCACACAATATAACACATCATAAATCTTCACAGATCCTTCCATTACTCACCTATTGTGTCCAACAGTCATAATACACTCTCAAACTTGAAGCAGTAATACAATTTTTGAGTGGAAGAGTAAAAAAGTGCCCTACTTATAATCCTTTCATCTGCAACAAGGGAATTTACTTCGAAGATAATACGAGAGATAGAGAGATGGGAAGAGTCCACTTTATATTATCTGAGGCCCATGTATTATCTTCTGGTCGTAGTGATCATGATGCAACTATCTGCCTTTTGGATTCAAGTTATTTTCTATCAAATGTCAAACCGTTTTATTATAAAAATCAGAAAACTAAAACTATTGATAGGACTTTGCTTTCTAATCTGTTGAGAAATGCAGTTTGGACTGAAGTTTTCAATACAATGAATGTGTCTGATGGATTTGATATATTTTTAAAAACTTTTGACGAAATAGTGAATAAAGCCACCATTGAGAGTAGTAAATTAAATAAAATAAATAATGTCAAGATTTTGAAACCCTGGATGACGGTTGAGCTATGTAAGAGACAGCATCATAGAAATCGGTTGTATAAAAAAGTAAAGAAAAATCCACTAAATTTTAGATTGAAAAGAGAATTTGACATTTTTGCATTTAAATTGAAACAGGATATGGCAAGTAGGAAGAACCAATACTACCATAATTTGTTTGATATGAATAAAAATAACCCACGAAAACAATGGGATACAATTAATAAAGTTTTGGGTACAGCGAATAATAAGAAAAATGCCCTTGATTCAATTAGGACATTTGACAATCCACATTTGACTGTTCAGCAACCGCTTGAAGTGGCTGAGGAGTTTAATAAATTTTTCGTCACAATTGTAGAAAAGCTTATCGATCAAATCGATGACTCTAGCAATATGAACCCTTCTGATTTTAATAAAATGTTTCCTCCACTTTCTGTGCAAAACTCCTTTTTCTTTTTCCCAACTTGTGTAGATGAGGTAAAACGTATAATTTCTCAATTGAATCAAAATAAAGCATCTGGAATTGATGGTATATCAGCGTTTATCGTTGAACTTTCCAGTGAATTCATAAGTCCTGTGCTAGCTCATTTGATCAATCTAAGTTTTGAAAGTGGTGAATTTCCCGCATGCTTGAAGAGGGCGGTAGTCATCCCATTATTTAAAAAAGGTGATTGCATGGATTTGAATAATTATAGGCCTATTTCACTATTATCTGTGTTCTCGAAAATTATAGAAAAAATAGTTAAATCAAGAATTCAAAAATTCTTCAATTTAAATAATTCTTTGAGTGAGAACCAATATGGCTTTATTGAGAAGAAATGTACAGAGGATGCATTATTATCTTTCTGTTCAGGAATTTTCAATGGGCTAAACAAAAACTTAAATGTCTTGGGCCTGTTCATTGATATAACCAAAGCTTTTGACTCTGTGGACCATAACATTCTTTTGCATAGATTGAGGGAGGCTGGAATAAGAGGCATTGCTTTAAACTGGTTCAAAAGTTTCTTGGTGGGCAGAAGCCAGTGTGTTCGGGTTAAGAATGTTCTGAGCTCTTATTTGACAATCTCATGTGGGGTACCCCAGGGCTCGGTATTAGGACCAATTTTATTCCTGGTGTATATAAATAAATTATGCGCAAGTAATCTGAGTGGAACAGTTACTTGTTTTGCGGATGATACGGCTCTGCTATATTGTGAAAAAGAAATTGATACGGCAACTTCTAAGATGCAAAGTGAATTAGATTTGGTTCTCAGTGCATAGGTTGGCTCTGAGTACTAAAACCAAATTTGTTCGTTTCTCTTTGAGATCAAAGCCCATCTTGCAGGTTCCCTTACTATTCAAGTGTGGTGTCTGCCTATCTAATCTTAATGAATTCTGTACATCTTGTGTAAAGATAGATCAAGTGCAAAATATCAAATATCTTGGTTTAGAGCTTGATGAGAACTGCAATGGAAGGTTCACATCCAATCACTCAAAAAGCACATGAATATGATGCTTCGTAAATTTTATTTATTGAAATTCATTTGCCCTAGAAAAATTCTGAGATCTGTTTATTTCGCTATTGCAAATAGCAAGCTTCAATATGGGCTAAGCTGTTGGGGGGGTGCATATAAAACTAATTTAACTCTATACTTATTGCACAAAAAAGATTGATTAGAATGATGACATCATTACATAGGAGAGCTCATTCATTTCCCTACTTCCAGGCCTTGGATATATTGCCTTTAAGGCATTTATATATTTTCAGGGTCTTGAGAATATTCTTTTTAAGAAGTGGTCAGATTACAGGGAATGCCTTAGTTTTCTCAAACAGATTGAGAGACAGAAATTTGGTTGTTCTTGCAAACCTATTGAAAATAGGCCTAGAACAATCCTCGGTTAATCAAGAATCTATATGCAAAATTTCAAGTTTATTTCAGTCCAGTAGTTTAGACGTGATGATGCGTCAAACTTAATTCTCCTATCCCGTACGTGTATAAGCCAGTTATTTTCTTTATTACAGTATAGATAAGTTCTTCAACTTCGTACTGACATAATAAAGTGACGGAACTCAAATCTTGTTTAGCTTCCCCAACTTAATGCCAACCTGACAAAATTGGACTGATTATTAATTTAGTTACAAATTTTAACCATTTTGTTTCGAAGAGGTAGTCTCTCCAGATTATAGTTCTATATTAACATATGGTTTGTATATTTCAATTATAATGTCCCATGAATGAAATTTGAACATTAATTCTGAAAAATCTAGAAGGAAAATTGAAATTTGGGCTTCTAGGTGCACGAGATTGATATTTTTAGAATCTATGTGCAAAATTTGGAGATCTAAATCATTCCCGTTTTTCCGGTATGCAATCCACAAGTTAACATGGTTTGTTGCGAACAAACACAACCCTACTCTCTTATTATATAGATTAATGATAAACGAATAATTCTATCATCTTCAGCAAGAGGATTCATTTTGAAGATAATACTAGATTGATTGATTGATTGATTGATTGCCTTTATTAGGGCGGAGTTAGGACTCCTGGTCCTCTCTACCACACAACCCTCAGAGAGAGATGGGAAGAGTTCACTTTATTTCTACATTTTGATAAACGAATAATTCTATCATCTTCAGCATGAGAATTTACTTTGAAGATAATACAAGAAAGAGATAGGAAATGTCTACTATATTACTGAAAAACGAATTGGCAACGTTGCGGAGATGGAAAAAAATTGTGCTATCTGCTTTGTTGAACGATAGACAAGGATAGCAACACCTATTGTGCCAACAGTCATATGTACTCACACTTAATACAATAATACAAGTTTCTCTACTTATAATATTCCTTTTAATCTTCTACATAAAAGAGAATCAATCTTCTACATAGCAACAGAATTTACTTTGAAGATAATATGAGAGAAATTAATAGGAAATGTTGATGCTAATTGAAGTTCAGATCCTTTGAACAAGAGGATTTACCTCGAAGATGATACAAAAGTGTGATTAGTTTCAGCATTAGTATCCTATACTATTAAACGAGCAATTTCTGTTCAAATGTTTACATGTTTATATGTTTGTATTTCACCGGATCTCAAAAACGGCTCTAACGATTCTCACGAAATTAAGAACATAGTAGCTTTATAATAAAAAAATTCGATTGCACTAGATCTCATCCCTGGGAAAACTCGCTGAAGGACATTAAATGGATAATTATTATTCATCGGATAGTAATAATTATTTCGTCGTCTGTTGATGATGGAAGTGAGTGAACGAGTTCATGTGTGTGGGACTGTGTCAAAATTATGACTCAGTTGTTGAACTTTTGTAATCATTCAATCAGGTACTTAGTGCCAAAGGCAAAAAGCCAGGCTATTTTCAATCCTGATTAATTCCAGTAGATCCATTTTTTTGAGATGGTCTTCTCTAATTTAGTTCACGTGAAATTAATCAGGATTAAAATTTAACCGGCTTTTGTGGAACCGGGCCTTCGTGAGGGAAATTTTTGCATTCCTCTGAGAATTAAACTCAATTTACTGTGATTGGATAGAACATTTCTGTATGAAGTATAAATGTTATTATAATTTCTTCTTTCGTAATAATTTTTTTATGCTTTTGTACTCTAGAGCGAAGCTCTGTCCCCGATATTAGATCCTAATTCAAGATCAAATAGCTTTCAACGAGAGAATATTTGAAGACAAGCAGAATCATCATAACGTGGACCTCACTATGGAATATAAGGCAATTTTCAGCCTTCTATGGAGGGTGGCTGATGCCGGTATATCTGATGTAATATGAACTGTTGAATGAAAAAGACTATGAAATTGTCAAAAAGAAAACCTTTGTCAAAGACCGAAAACTAAGGTCTTTCTAAGTATCAATAAATCTGTGGTTTTAAGGTATTTCTAAGTATCAATAAATTTGTGGTTTTTTGACAATTTCATATTCTTTTTCATTTAATATGAATAATTACCACAATATTAACTTCTCAACTACTCAAAAAGTAATATCAACTGTTCATTAACTTAAAAAAAACACATTTATCTCTAATTACCAAAATGAATACTGTTGCTGAAGGGATCTGAACTTGAATCATTAGGATCTGTATTTTTGCTGAAAATAACCACGTAATCTCATATTTCCCTTGGAATATCGTCAGATTGATGCGCATGTAATATAATGTTTTCTTATTTATTTATTTTCTACATTTCAACTTCAAAATGACCTAAGTTAGGGTCGAAACTAGTCGTTGAAATATTTTAAAGTTTTTTTAAAAAAATAAAGGGTATTACAAGATTCTTTTATTGGTTTTATTTATTTGTTTATAGGTTATATTATTTTGTACTTGCAAATCTCATGTCTTAATAAACGATGTACTCAATACTCTTGTTAAAATACGATCATAATACACAAGATTACACACATGACACTAGAGATTTTATGCTCAAACAAAATAATATATGACAAGAGATTCATGGTTGTAACAGGTCAAAATTCACACCATATCTGATAGTCAGGGTAACAAGTCTTGTAAGCTCTTCCAGCCTTGGTAAACATCAAAACATGTTTGCTTACTGAGTGCCTGTTTCCAAACTGTCAGCATTAGTTAAATGGAAAGCTATGGGGCTATCTACAAGAATTTCTGACAGATTGAAGTGATCTTCACCATACTCCACACACTCACAAGTAGATGTGAACTTACTCACACAGTCTCACAGTTTACACACACAAGCAAAGTTATTTATTCTGGAAGTTGACCTAGTTAAGGATATGGGATAGACACTAAATCTGAATATATGTAAACTGCTTGTTCTGCTTGCATGGTAGGAGACGATAACATGTTTATCGATTGAGTAATGGCCTTGAAAATGGAGATGGGACATCATTTTTCTCATAGAAGCTCATTTTTCTCATAGAAGCTCATTTTTCTCATAGAATTTTTCATTTTTTTTACAAAAATTGCATCATGAAGTGAGTATAGTGAGGCCCACGTTATAATGACAGTGTTTGATTAGCA
>NC_052514.1:1456124-1466124 GCF_014356525.2 Nilaparvata lugens | reverse complement strand
CAATCCCTCATTTATTCAATTAGGTTGAGTCAATATTGCAAATAATTTTCCATAGTGTGGTCCACGTTATAATGGCAGTGTTTCATTATTAATGGTATTGCTATCCTTGTCTATCATTCAACAAAGCGGATAGCGCTATCTCTCTCTCGCTTTGCTCTGTTGCCATATTGTCTTACAACAAAACAGAATTGATAATTAGTTAAGAAAATATTTCATCTTAATCACGAAAATTCATTGAGAAGTTATTAAAAATATAATTTCTTGCTTGATAAAATATAATTGATTATTCAAAACGAAAATAAACAGTTAATATTACATCAATAAACCTGTTTCAGCTACCGTCTATAGAAGGCATTGACAAGACAGAGGATCGGCAACGTTGTTCTCCTATCTTTCTTCACTGTCATTATAACGTGGACCTCACTATATATAATGTGTCTAATTGCCCATGCACAAGCCTGGTGCTCATGTGAGCATCATCCTCAACATTTTTATCCATAATTTTTTATTCAATTAGGTTGAGTCAATATTGCAATTGATTTTCTGGGATGTTTTGTTTGTTGATTTATTTGAATAAAGAATAGAATAGAATGGCTGCCTTTAATTTTACCTAGGAGGGCGGAGTTAGGGCGCAGCCGGCCCTCTCTTACACTCAACCCTCCAATACAACGCTAAATAATTGCTAGATTAAACAAATCAAATTAGGATATATATATATACAATATATACAAACAAGGTGAATAAACATTATGAAATACAAAAATAAAGAATAAAGAATAAAAAATAGAGAATTGAAAGAAATTTCCATAAAATACTCTGTTTTGGGATGTATTTGTTAGTTCATTCATTTGAATATAGAATTGATAGAGATTTTCACAGTTTTTCCTGAAAACACTCAAAAACTTTACAAATTTCTTATGATCAGTCCTGATTTTTTCCATAAAGGAACAACGCATCAACAAAATGCCACCGTGAACCGATTTCCCAATTAGGACGCTATTCAAGGAATTAAAAAGCGAAATAAACGAGTTTTGCAATAAATTTCTCTTGCAATTCGGAAGAATCAAGAGAAAAAATGAAATAAATCAAGCAGACAAAGTGACAATCGATACTTGAGATAGAAAAAGAGAGATAGTGAGTGAGAAGCAGAGAGAGGGAGAAGGAGAGAGAGTGACAGAGAGAGAGAGAATGATTCTTAGAAGTTTTTCTTTTCATTAAGGATGTCATTAAAACATACTTCTTCTCGATCAGAGGGCAGAGAAAGAGTAATAAAAATGATTGAGAGAGGACAAAGGGAGAAAGAGTGAAGGATAATGAGAAGCTGGGAGAAAGAGGGTAAGAGAGTGAGTGAGTAAGACAGAGAGAGTGCCTGAGAATTAAACAGTGAAGAGGAGATGAAATTCGATAATAGAAAGAGAAAGAGCTTTAAAAGAGATAGTGTGATGTAACGATAGAAAGAGAGAAAGAGAGAGTAAGTAAGAGTTCTACTTTGTGAAGACATTCGATAATAAAGAGAGAAAGAGCTTACTGAAGAGAGATAATGGCATGTAACGATAGAGAGTGAGAGTTCTACATTGGGAAGAGAGGAAGTGATTTGATAATAAAGTTGGAATCGAAGACAAAAAAATGAGGAAGAAGGTAAGCTGATTGTTTTCGGTAATTTTTTCAGGCTCTTGAAGAATCGGTCACAATCAACGTAACTCGTTCTCTGACCGTTATTGCTCTGTCGTAAATTTGGTGACTTTTTCGTCTCTGACTTGGAACTTTTTCAAAAGGTAACTTTTCTTTATCAATCTCTCCTTGTATACTTCCAAATTTGGAGAAGTTTAGTATCGAGATCTTTCTTCACTGTCACAGAGTATAGAATATATACTTTCTGTTACACTATAAACTCTTTAGTCATTCAATTTCAGCTGTTTTCCATGCATGAACTCAATCTGGTAAACAGCTGTTTGCAGAACAAATAAACATATGATTCTCATTACAGCATACTCTACTGTAATCTATATATATAAAAGCGAAATGGCACTCACTCACTGACTGACTGACTGACTGACTGACTCACTCACTCACTCACTCATTGGCATAACTAAAAATCTACCGGACCAAAAACGTTCAAATTTGGTAGGTATGTTCAGTTGGCCCTTTAGAGGCGCACTAAGAAATCTTTTGGCAATATTTTAACTCTAAGGGTTGTTTTAAGGGTTTAAAGTTCGTCTTTTAGCATGTATATTCTTCTTCTCCCAATCTCTTAATTATAATTGAAATTTCCATATCATATGTTACTATAGAACTATAATCTAGATAGAGTACCTCTTCGAAACAGTTGTTAACTGGCAACTAAATTAATAATTTTGTCAGGTTGGCATTAAGTTGAGTTGACTTTGTTAGGTTGGCACCAAGTTGAAGATTTAAATGCATTTATCGCGGAAAAATTGATTGGGCACTGCTACTTCAATCCTGGGAATATTATATTACTAGCCGTCAGGCTCGCTTCGCTCGCCATATCCGTTTAGCCAGACGTTTAGTCTGGACCCCCGACTGGATTGTTTTAACATATGATAAAAATGCTAAAATGAAAAATGCAGGCGAGCGAAGCGAACCTGCTGATCTCATTCTTGGACGATCCAGTCGGGAGTCCAAGAAGGAATGGCTAGAAGGATATGGCGAGCGAAGCGAGCCTGACGGCTAGTGAAACCATACTTTTTCTTCACAGTCGAGTATGTATCCTAGTTCCGAAATAGGACAAATAAAAAATGAGACAGATAGTTGGACATAAATAACCAAATATATAAAAATAACTATAAATAATCAAATATAAAGATATATACAGAAATTTCTCACCTTATATAATAGGATAGACAGCTGCATCTGATTCCATACATACAAGTGTATTATCAGAGTTATAAACCTCAAATCAATACGAACGATGAATTGAAAGAAACTTAGCTCAAAATCACAAAATTGGAGCGTTAATCAAGGCTCAAGAGAGAAGAAGGAAGAGAACAGAGAAATAAGTCAATGAAGAAGAAGAAGAAGAAGAAGAAGAAAAAAAGAAGAAAAAGAAGACGAGAGAAGAGAAAGAAGAATGAGCCACTAAATCAGGTGTGTGTCAGACGACGCTTCATTGACTTAACTTGCTAAATAGTATTCGACATTTAACGTCGGATTAAAAGGCTAAAAAGTGCAGATTAAAGGTTGTGTAGAGGAAGAGGTGGTGAAGAAGATGGAAGGGGAAGAGGAGGAGCAAAAAGAGGAGTAGCAGGAAGAGGAGGAGAAGGAGGAGGTGGAGGAGGAGAAGGAGGAGGAAAAGGAGGATGAGGAGGGGGAGAAGGGAAAGGAGGAGAAGGAGGAAGAGAAGTAAGAGTAGGAGGAGGAGAAGGAGGAGGAGGAGTAAGAAGAGGAGGAGAAGGAGGAAAAGAAGCAGCAGTAGATTAAAAAGAGGAGAAAGCACAAACCTTGTTTAGTCTCGGCTAAGGTAAGATTCAGTGTCAGTAATCTTTGAATAGTAAGTGCTGGTGCTATTCATAAGAGAAGCTGACAGTTCAAAGTGAATTAGATTACGATGCTCAACTGGGCATTTTAATTGGAAGCGAAGGTTGCCATGACAACGGTGACTCTTTTAACGCAATGTCGTGTTCACTTTGTCATTGTCAGTATTTGGCATCGTCTTCCAGGGTTTCATGAATCATTGTTATTAGAATAATGTGATGAACATGATGCTTTAAGCAATTTTAGGCACAAACAATATCGAATTGTCACTGACGTCATGTAATTACTGTAAAAGAGCATAAGACAAAATTAATCTTAAAATTTTGTTAACGATTTCGTGAAATTTATTTGAGTTTGAGATTCATGATTGCACTAATCATGGATTGTTTACAATGATCAATTAATGGAGCTCAATGAAAATTTAAGCATTTGTATTGTCCAAATCTCATCAAAAATTGGGATGAAAAGAAGATTTGGACTGTAGTCTGCTTCTCTGTCCTTAAGTCGATTGTAGTCTAAATGATAAATATTTCTTCGAATAGAATGACTTTTTTTATTTATGTTGACGTGGCGAAGTTTGGACAATGTTGTCCACTCTACCACTTAACCACGTCGTTAGCAAACAATACTATACAAAATATGCAGGGATAACAAAGAAAAAATTGAAGCAAGAAATTACAATAAAATGTAATAAATATGAGAGATCAATATAATATACAAAGATATAATCAATCAATAAACAAGGATAAAATTAGGAATTTGAAAGAATAGGGAGATATAATAGGATAGAATATAAGATACGGATAGGGAAAATGATGGAATCTTGCTAAAAATCTTCACCGATATTAGGTGTGCTATGGTAAAGTTCACGCTATAATGACAGTGGAGGAAGATAGGAGATCAACGTTGCCGATCCTCTGTCTTTTCAATGCCTCCTATAGACGGTAGCTGATACAGGTTTATTGATGTAATACTAACTGTTCATTTTCGTTTGAAATAATCAATTATTATATTTCATCAAGCAAGAAAAATAACATTTTTCAATAATTCCATAATGAATTTTCATTATTAAGATGAAATATTTTGTTGGTTAATTATCAATTCTACATTGTTAGAACACAATCTGGCAACAGAGCAAAGCGAGAAAGACATAGAGCTATCCGCTTTGTTGAATAATAATAATAATAATAATAATAATAATAATAATATCGAGTGACCTGGCTGGCTCAGGTCTGGTGTCAGAGTTTTCAGGTCGCAACTGATCAATTTCAGGGCCTCTGACATGACCTAACGACTGCTTTTTAGGCCATGTTGAATGATAGACGAGGATAGCAATATTGCTAATCAAACACAGCCATTATAACGTGAACCTCACTATAGTTTTTCTAGATAACTTGGAACTAGAACTAGATAACTAGATAACTTCTAGAGCTTGGATTTTTCCAGATAATTTAAAATTATATCAGTTACATATTGCGAAACTATATATTTTATTCATTATTGTACTAACAGGTAACCCGTGCTCCGCAATGGTCTGCTTGAAGCACAAATAGATCGAATTTAGACAAGCTAAGAATTTGACGTATTGGAATGTTGAATTAAAAATAGGCCTATGACAATCCTTGGTAAATTGAGAATCTATATGGAGAATTTTAAGTTAATTAGTTGAGTAGTTGAGACGTGATGATGCGTCATTCCTGAATTTCCTATCCCGTACGTGTATAAGCCAATTATTTCCTTTATCATAATTAGAGATACTTTTAGAAATGAATGTATATTTACATTAAAAATTCGTTCCTTCCTTATTTTCAAACCATAATAATTCTATATATTATGAATGATCTATATTCATTTGTATTCTAATTTATATTTCCTGATTGTGATTTGGTGTGGAAATTGAAATGGACATAACCAATGTATAATATTTGGACAATTTGAAACTAAATTAGGAAATTGAAGGAGTTTTGGGCAATAGCCTGTTTTTTCTCTTCCGATCATTGTATTGTTTGTGCTAACCTAATAAATTAGTACTTTTAGTGATGAATGAATATCGACTCTATCAAAAACCAGATATTATCTCAGAATAATATCCGTATTCAAACAAACAAGAATCTCATCCCATATATAACTAACACACCATAAATTCCCTCCATAAATTACACCCAATAACTGTCATATCCACAACAGCTCACTCAATCCCCAATAATAAATACACTCAGATAAAAACTGAGCCACTCTCTTATTTATGACACGCCCATAAATAACCGAGTCATATCATTGGTCAATCCCGGAGACGGCATCAACCAATGGCAATACATCACACAGTTGGCTCTTGATTTTTCAAATTTATGTGATGGATGTGTAGGCATCAGTCATAGTCAGAGCTACGGACCGAAATGGGAGCTACGTTATCTCTTATATAGATGAGTGGAGGGATTTGAAACGAAACGATCTTTGGCAGGATTCCTTAGGGATAACATCGATGTTCGCTATTGAATCTATACTGTCAGTTGAAAGTTGAACAAAATATCTGTGGGGAAGTTGTAACTGGCAGTATCACTCATAAACAGCATCAATGGTTCCCATTTAATCAACACTGACAATTGAAAGTTGAACAAAATATCTGAGGGGATGTTGTAACTGGCAGTATCACTCATAAACAACATCAATGGTTCCCATTTAATCAACACTGACAATTGAAAGTTAAACAAATATCTGAGGGGAAGTTGTAACTGGCAGTATCACTCATAAACAACATCAATGGTTCCCATTTAATCAACACTGACAATTGAAAGTTGAACAAAATATCTGAGGGGAAGTTGTAACTGGCAGTATCACTCATGAACAACATCATATTGTTCCCATTTAATCAACACTGACAGATGGACCTGAATCTCACTATAGGGAGGTCCACGTTCTAATGGCAGTGTTTGATTAGCAATGGTAGTGCTATCCTTGTCTATCATTCAACAAAGCGGATACAGTAGCGTTATCTGTTTCTCTCTTTGCTCTGTTACCAGATTGTCTTTCAACAATGTAGAATTAATAATTAAATAACAAAATATTTCATCTTTATTATGAAAATTCATTAAGTGAAAAATATAATTTCTTGCTTAATTGACCGAGCTTAATTGTCCAAGATTCAAGTCGACGGTTTGGCATTTCTCTTAATGTTTTAATGTTTAAATGTTTATATGTTGCGCATTTACGGCGAAACGCGGTAATTGATTTTCTTGAAATTTGACAGGTATGTTCCTTTTTTAATTGTTCATCGACGTATATACAAGGTTTTTGAAAATTTTACATTTCAAGGATAATATGAAAGGAAAAAGGAGCCTCCTTTATACGCCAATATTACAGTAAAAATCAGACTAGAATTATTCATCATAAATCAGCTGACAAGTGATTACACAGATGTGTGGAGAAGCCAGTCTATTGCTGTATTTCTATAAAGTCTATAGTTTCAATCAGGTACTCTTGTGGATGAGAATACTGCGTGAGGTCTACTGTTCACAGAATGATTATTTTAAACTGATTATTTTAAACTGGAATGAACAGTTGATATTACACCACTGAACCTGTATCAGCTAGCGTCTATAGAAGGCATTGATATTTAACTATCTTATATTATGAAAATTCATTATTAAATAAGAGAAAAATATAATTTCTTGCTTAATAAAACATGCTTGATTATTTTAAACGAGAATAAAAAGTTATTATTACATCAATAAACCTATATCAGCTACCGTCTATAGAAGGCATTGACAAGACAGAGGATCGGCAACGTTGTTCTCCACTGCCATTATAACATGGACCTCACTATTTTTGGGGAACGTTTGACTGATTTATCTTTGAAAAATCCCTGAACAAACGCGATAAGGCTACAGCAACAACTCTATGTGTCATGTCCAATGGTGGAAACCCTTTTTTTCAAAAATATTCCCAATCTCTTCCCTTCTCCCCAAAATACCCATGTGAATTCAGGGAAAGATATTTTTCCAATCCTTGATTTTTCCGAGGGGTGGAATCAAAAATGGCGTATCGGACGTGTCAGAGCGTGTAATAGGGGAAGAATTCGAAGTGGAAAATAAAATTTTGGACATGGGGAAAAGTGAAAATGTACATTTGAGCTCTGGCAGCCAATCTAATAGGTAGGATTTATTTTACATGACCGAGTTTTTTGACGGTGGAAGAATTTTGTTGCTTTTCATTGTTGTGTTGTAATGTCTATTTGATTTTCGATGTTGCAGATTGGGGTTTAAATTTATTGAGGGTAGTTTCCAAGAGTTTTCAAAGTCGAAAACGATGTTAAAGTTTAAATATTTTGGGATATTATTTCTTTCTGAATAGATGTTTATTTATCAATAATTGAACAAAGTTTGATACACAATCTTAAATTTGGAGTTATTGATCAACAGTTTGTCTGAGAGATTCACTTGATAATTGACCGCATATTTTGTTTGTTGTTGAACTAGGAATTATAATGAAAAAGATATTAATTTATTAATGGGAAAGGCTCAGCTCACACTGATCTATTATGCGTCATTTTTCAAATGGGGACTTGGAGACTCCCCAGTATGTGACTGTGGGGCGATGGAGCAGACAGTGCACCACATTATATTTGAGTGTGAGAGACGTGCCTACCTGGGCGAGGCTAACGACTTCACTGTAGCCAGTCCCCGGGCAATACAGTACATTTCATCCCTTGACGTGCACTTATAAAAGTGTGAAATTTTAAAAATTTGACAAAAAAATGCCATACGCTAAATATAAATATATATGCTGTTACAATACGTCTCCAACAATACTATACCAATTATACTAAACGAAAGTACTCAATCAGTAACACCATAGAGAAACAATAGCGTAAGTAGAATATCCCATGGTATAGGGAATTTATGTCGCAAATTTTACTGTTATCTCAAGCCGATTACTGTCGATTATTGTAAATTTTTGTTGAGGTGATGGTGTATGAACGGCACAATTTGAGAGACTACCAGCGTCACACAGCTGCATAGGAAAGAACTACGTGAACTATCGGCTTGGGATAACAGTAAAAGTTGCGACATAAAAGCCCTATACCATGGGATATCTATGCTATCGTTTCTCTATGATAACACTCTCAAAGTAGAATGAATTTTATAATTCTGAAAATTTCCAATTAGGAATTCTCTTCCCTCTCCTATGTGTAACACTGTATAATATCTCATGATGTGTGCTGGACTTCAGATTTTCTCTAGAATAATTCATTCATTCATTCATTCATTATTTTACAAAGGCGACTTCCTAGAAGTATTTCAAGCCTAGGTGATGAAGATGGAATGAATGATAATACAATTAAACAGTGAGCTCATATTGAATGATAATAATAATCGATTAGACTTTGATGATTCGAAATCCTTGAATAATTATTGATTTTTCATATATCATAATTTGATGACAAATAATTATTAAAAACACGATAATATTTTGAATCTCCAACACCCAATATGATCAATGTCAACTTACTTTTGGACAAGAAAACAAAGATATTGTCAAATTTCACTAAAAATTTATTAAAAACTTTGAAACAGAACCATGGTTTCACGTAGTTAACCAACGCATCATCAGCTGTACTGAGGAATGAGGATACAGAAACATTCTTAACCTAATCTTAGTAGACTAGAGCTCCTAAATAATTGGGTGGCAATAAGTAAAGTAATGAAAGTAATGAATATTATACATTATATCAAAATATATACACCTTTGTGATTATCTTCTAAATTAAAATTAAATTTTCTTTTAGTAAAAAGGATATTTTTTTATGACCACTCTATACAGCTGGTCTGTTACTCTGTATCTAACTTGACAATATCTTTGTTTTCTTATTTTAAGGAGAGATTTCACAACATCACCATCAATTCTACTAATTACATTTTGGACTATGTGTAACCTTATCTGAATTTAGATTAGATTTCTTTATTCATGTATGTTACAATATTTACTGGCTTATACACTAATTTACATTAAATGACGGTAATGCTAATTATTCAACGAATTTTACAAAGTATAGATAATTAATAACTGAGAATGAAGATTAAATGCAATAAGAATAACGATAATATGAAACTGTAATGTAACTTCATAAATCGGCGGTGTTTCAACAAATAATTGTCGATTCTCTTAGAAGGATATAAAATATCCTTCCCATTAACACACGACCGGGAGAGGAAAATTTGGGAGAGGAATAGCACAAGTTTACCGCATTTTTTCTCTTCCTTATTTTGATAATGTAATTATTGTATGAATCAATAAAGAATGAGAGAATGACATATTATAAATTTATGTAAGGAAAGAAAGAAGAGAAGAAAGGAAGAAAGAAATATTTATTGCCAAAATCATTAAACAAAACTTTATAAATGTGGAAAAATATAAAAATTTCATATACAATACATTGCAAAACTTAAAATTAAAATATTTCCATTTAAAAATCGATTATAATATTATCATTGGCGTTACCAGCCAAAAC
>NC_052514.1:1390189-1456024 GCF_014356525.2 Nilaparvata lugens | reverse complement strand
GCGTCTGTGTACACGATATCTCATCTCCCATTAACGGAATGACCGAAATTTGGAATGTAAGGTCCTTAGAATATAAGGTTCTGACATGACCATTTCGATCAAATGCGATTCAAGATGGCGGCTAATGGCGAAAATGTTGTCAAAAATAGGTTTTTCGCGATTCTCTCGAAAACGGCTCCATCGATTTTGATTAAAGTTATACCTAAAATAGTCATCGATAAGCTCTATCAACTGCCACAAGTCCCATATCTGTAAAAATTGCAGGAGCTACGCCCCATCTATGCAAAGTTTCATTTTAGATTCTCAATTATCAGGCTTCAGATACAATTTCAACAGAAACATTTGAGTGGAAAAGATTCAGCATGAGAATCTCTACAACTAATGTTAAGTAACATTTTCACCTAAAATTAAAAATAAGCTCGAAATTCGAGAAAATGTGATTATCCAATTGCAAACTGTTGGCAACTGCAGTTGATTCTATCAAGTGATTCACTATGAAGAGATAGCACACCTCGTGTTTCTCCAGCGTTATTGCCCTGTCACCAGCTGGCTCAAATCTTTGAATAGTAGACTTGAGATACGCGGGAACACTAGCGTCAGGTGATCAATTTTCATAACGGCAAGGAAAGTTGTGTGAGTGCGCCACACCAGATTTTTCAATTCTGAAAATACCTTTGGAAAATACCTACAAAATAACTGCTTCCAATCTAAAGCTTCCAAAAAATCTATTGTCTAGACGCAAAAAATATTATTTATTATTTTAAACAGAATATGGTTCATATTACATTTGATATACCTGTGTCAGCTATCCTCTATAGAAGCATAGAGTGAAGATACCGTTTGAGACCGTTCAATACTTTTTTATACCTAGATTATTTGTCTCTGATAGGAGGCAGTGGCAAGGTGAAGAATCGACAACGTTGCTCTTCCATCCTCCTCCACTGCCATTATAACGAGGACCTCACTATATATCCCCCTTTCACCATCTCTAGCTTTCGTTGCACTCTCTCTAGACCCCTCTAGAAACCCTCCCTGAACCCCTAGAAATAAGTTATGCCAAACTTTGAAACGGGAATATACAGGTTTGGTAGGTTGGGCTGGGGTATTCAAATTCATATCTAATAGTTTGGCAAAGTTTGGGTGATAAAGTTGTGGGAACTGTCCGGGGTTGTGACGAAGGGGTGTGGAGGGATGATGAATGGAGGAGAAAGCAGTGGAGGAAGAGGAGAATGGAGGAGAAAGCAGTGGAGGAAGAGGAGAATGGAGGAGAAAGCAGTGGAGGAAGAGGAGAATGGAGGAGAAGAAAAAGAGAAGGACTATGGATGAGAAAAAGAGTGGAAGGGGATAGGAATACATGGAAAAAATAGGAGCAGGAAAATGAATGAGTAGAGGAAATATGAGATGAAGAGAAAGAAAACAAAAGTAGACACGATGATAGTGGAAGAAATAGCGATTAACGATGAATTCAAAAATGAAAAGAAGACTAGAAAAGAGGAGAAGATAGAAAGAAAAGACCGATACAAGAAAGTGAGAAATGAAAGAAATGCAGGCGGACAAGGAATAGCAATGATCAAGAAGTCAGGTTAATGGCAAACAAGTGATTTTATGACATTCTCCGAAGAAGAAGATGGAAGAGAAGAAGAAGCAGAAGAAGAAGAAGAAGAAGAAGGAGAAGAAGAAGAAGAGAAGAGAAGAAGAAGAATACTATGTAACACAGATTTTATATCACCAATAATATTATCAATCCAATGGTTACTACAGCACACTGTTACAAACCGTTACAAAAGTTACAGTTTCCAATTTTCTTGAAAAGATATATTTGAATATCATGTTCACAAATCACAAATGTCACACAGAGTAAATGGTACTGAAACGGTTCCGTTATATTAACTGTTCGGGTTTGGGGTTGGTTCACAGTGAGGTGGTTTTGCAAACCCTTGAGTGCATTCTATTGTAAAGCAGATAGAGCAGCAGCAGCAATATAAACACACATTCCACTTCATTAACTGATTTTCCATACTACTTTGCAAGTTCCCTCACTAACTCCCTATACATAACCTCCTTGCAAGTCATCTTCAACAGCTACTTCTCTTCCCTTTTTTCCTACTTCTTCTTCTTCTTCTTCTTTTCTTCTTCTTCTTCTTCTTCTATTTCTACTACTACTACTTCTCCTCCGTTTTTCTCCTTTGCCTTTTTCTTTTCTCTCTCATCATCATCATCATCATCATCATCATCATCATCTTTTTCTTTTTCTCCAACATCTTTCTCCTCCAATCAAACCTTATCCTCAATTTACAGAGAGTACTAACCAGAAATAATTCGAGTAGACCACAATACAGTCAAATTCTCTGTCGGTAATTCTATGATAACAAAGCCATCAATCATAGACCCATAGTTCATAGACCAACAGTGGTAGCAACCCTATTGAAACACGATATCGTCATTTGGCGCATCAATCATAATCCAATTCACCTGGTCGCCCAACCAATGATTAATTGCAAATTTACATAATAATTTGCATAGGTCACCCATTGCACTGCACTCTGTCATTGCTTGTTATGTTAATTCACAATTTATGTTGTTATGTTGATATGGTGTACAATGAAGATGATGGATATTCACATGTCCGGAGTATAGGGGCTGATTATACAGTCCGCATAGTCCGAACCAGTGTCTATATTATGTTGCTCTCATCTGTCAACTTGGGTCTATATGTACAAATACTGTAAGCTATACTGAGAGTTGATTCACTGCACAGTATATAGAAAAACTAGCCGTCAGGCTCGCTTCGCTCGCCATATCCGTCTAGCCAGGGGGCTCCGCACCCTGGACCCCCGACTGGATCGTCCAAGGATGAGATCAGCGGCTCGCTTCGCTCGCCTGCATTTTCCATTTTCATCATATGTTAGGACAATCCAGTCGGGGGTCCAGACTAATCGTCTGGCTAACCGGATATGGCGACGAAGCGAGCCTGACTGCTAGTATATAATATTCCCAGGATTGAAGTAGCAGTGCCCAGTCAATTTTTCCGCGATAAATGCATTATTTAAATCTTCACTTGTTGCCAACCTAACAAAGTCAACTCAACTTAATGCCAACCTGACAAAATTATTAATTTAGTGCCATTAACAACTGTTTCGAAGAGGTACTCTATCTAGATTATAGTTCTATAGAACATATGATATGGAAATTTCAATTATAATTAGAGATTGGGAGAAGAAGAATATACATGTAAAACGCGAACTTTAAACCCTTAAAAACAACGCTTAGAGTTAAAATATTGCCAAAAGATTTCTTAGTGCGCCTCTAAGGGCCAACTGAACATACCTACCAAATTTGAACGTTTTTTGGTCCGGTAGATTTTTAGTTATGCGAGTGAGTGAGTGAGTGAGTGAGTCAGTCATTCAGTCAGTGAGTGAGTGCCATTTCGCTTTTTATATATATGAAAGACAGTAGGTGTCACGCGCATGTTGTTGCTAAATTTCCGGTGTAGCTGACGTCATTTTATATCCAATCATCTGTTTTTGACAAAAATACGTTTTATAATTTTCTAATGGTGTTAAAAACCTCGTTTGATGGCGATGACGCAATCTAGCTGGCTGGCCACTGCGCACACATTTCATGACCCCTACCGTTTTCATCTAAATACTGTGATTCACTGTGGGGAAACGTTATAATAGCAGTGGAGAAAGATTATAGGAGAACAATGTTGTCGATCCTCTGTCTTGTCAATGCCTTCTATAGACGGTAGCTGATACAGGTTTATTGATGTATATTAACTGTTCATTCTCGTTTGAAATAATCAGTTATATCTTATTAAGCAAGAAATTATATTTTTCAATAATTTCATAATGTGAAAATTCATTAAAGACGATGAATTATGATTTTATTGAGCAACAAATTATACTTTTCAATTATTTCATAATGAATTTTCATTCATTAAAGACGATGAATTTTAATTTTATTGAGCAACAAATTAAATTTTTTCCATATTTCATAATGAAATTTCATTCATTAAAGACGATGAATTTTAATTTTATTGAGCAACAAATTATATTTTCAATAATTTATAATGAATTTTCATTCATTAAAGACGATGAATTTAATTTTATTGAGCAACAAATTATTTTTTCAATAATTTTATAATGAATTTTCATTCATTAAAGACGATGAATTTCAATTTTATTGAAGCAACAAATATATTTTTCATAATTTTTAATGAATTTTCATTCATTAAAGACGATGAATTTCAATTTTATTGAGCAAACAGATTATACGGGTGATTTTTTAGTCCTGTTACCCATTTTTGATGTAATTTATAAACGGAAATTTGGGTATAATAAAAAAATAATATTTGTTATTTACAAAAGAAAATTTATATTTTATTACTCACATTTCTTAGATACTTAAAATTATTACACCATATGCTCAAATGTCCACCCATTGAGGTTATACACGCTCGGACTCTTTTCACCATATCAGCAGAAACCTTTTCAGAGTTATATTGGAAATATTCGTGATTAAGTCTGTAATATTGGCTTTCAGTTCATCAATTTTGTGAGGATTGTTTTTGAAGGCCTCAGACTTAATGTACCCCCCACAAAAAGTAATCAGGGGATGTGAGGTCTGGAGACCTTGGAGGCCATAAACCCTTGCTTATTATTCGATCAATGAAAACCCGTTGTTCTATGGTAAAAGACATTCTGTTCATAACACGACCGGAATCATCACAAAATGTTACACAGCTTAAGGATAATAAACTCGCACTGCCTTGTGTATACTGAGTGAGTAGGGCTACCAACTTCGGTGCAACAAACCAAATTTCCCTTTATTAGGAAAAATTACCATGTATTAAAGATAGGTTAACAGGACTAAAAAATCACCCTGTATTTTTCAATAATTTCATAATGAGTTTTCATTCATTGAAGACGATGAATTTCCATTCAAAAGACGATCTGGCAACAAAGCAAAGCGGTAAAGAGATAGCGCTATCAGCTTTGTTGAATGATAGACAAGGATAGCTATAACATTGCTAATCAAACACTGCCATTATAACGTGGACATCACTATATCTTATGTTCATGTAGAGAACTCTGTTGAGTTCTTATATTTTCTACAATCTTCTTATTGCATTATAAATTAAATATTTCAGTTGTCAAAATTCATTGATATCTTGGGTGCTTCTACTCTAAACTTATGGTTGCTCATAAACTATATGGGTGCTTAAACTATAAAACCAGCTGATGATACCCATAATTAGTTGCATCAACGTTGATGCTTGAAATGTCAACGAAGTAATATCTTGGAAGCTTCAACTACAAATTCAACTAGTTGATATTATCCAAAACTAGTTGCATCAACGTTGATGCTTGAAATGTTAACGAGTAACCACTGATGTCATTGTCATTCATCAACGAGTCTCTATAACTATACTATACGGAGTTGATAGAAACGTGTCTGCATGTACTGATATGTGTCTGTAAATTGATATGTTGTGTGAGAGTGTCCATATATGAATATGCATCCATATGCAATTCAGATAACAATGGTCAAATCCATATTCGAATCTACTCGAGTGACATATCATCATCATCATCATCATCATCAACATCATCATATCATCATCATCATCATCATCATCATCATCATCATCTCCATCATCCTATATCACCATTGTCAACCTACACTACATTGTCTATTTGGTGGTTTCAAATTGATAAACCTGACAGTCGACTAACTATATTATTATCTATAGTGAGGTCCACGTTATAATGGCAGTGTTTCATTAGCAATGGTATTGCTATCCTTGTCTATCATTCAACAAAGTGGATAGCGCTATCTCTTTCTCGCTTTGCTCTGGTGCCAGATCGTCTTTTAACAATATAATATTAATAATTAATCATCAAAATATTTCATCTAATTATTAAATTATTGGAAAATATAATGTCTTGCTTGATAAAATGAAATTGATTATTTTAAACGAGAGTGAACAGTTAATATTTATTACATCAATAAACCTGTATCTGCTACCGTCTATAGAAGGCATTGACAAGACAGATGTTCGGCAACGTTGTTCTCCCCTGCCATTCAAACCGAAAGATATTCGAAAGATATTCCCCACTGCCATTATAACGTGGACCTCACTATAGGCGCTGTTTGAATTGTGTTATGGATAGGAGGAGATATTGGGAGGGGAAATGGATAATTTTGACGGTTGACAGGGACATTTTTTAGGAAAGGGAGGTTTTCAGGGGAGAGATTAAATTATTAGCGAGTTGAAGGTGAGGAATTGGATCAAATTCGGTTAATTTTTCTACGCAAATAACAATCGGAAAATAATTTATAAGATAAGCATAAGGAACATAGAAACGAAGAGCAAAAGAAAAAGACGATGATGAAAAATAAAAAGATGAAAAACGAAAAATTGAAAATATGAAAAACGAAGATGAGGAAGGAAAGAAGAAGTGAACGGTGAATACGAGGAACTGGGAGAAGAATAAAAATGAAGAGCGAAAAAAATAGAATAGGGGAGTGAGATGAAGATAAAGAAGTAAAAGGAGGAGAACAAGAGAAGAAGAGAAGAAGAAGAAAAACAGAAAAATAAGTTGGATGAAAAAGTAACTGAGTGTAGAAGTGTAAATCTTGAAGTATTGTGCTGTTGTGTATACGGCGAAGATTTACAATAGAAATGATGGACCACATCAGAGACGTCCTTTCACTCACTCTTCCTCACTTTCTCTCTCTCACTCCCAACACTTTGGGGACTTCACACTCTCCAGGAGGTCATTTTTCTTTCCCGTTTTTCCGTCTCCATTTTTTACGCCTCCACTTTCAGAAAAGACTGGCTTGGAAATCTGAGAAAAAGATTTTGTTGTGTATAGTGCGAGTGAGAGAAATTGCGTGTAATATGACGTCATATGTTACATGTATGGCCGACCATTACTTGTGTGCTGGTTCGGTGTCAGAAGAACAGTGAGAGAAAGAGGAAAAGAGGGAAGGGAACGGAGGAAATCGTCGGGAAATATTGAAGAAAAGTGGGTTACATCACTTTTGTGAAAATCTTTTTGTTTCACTAGATCCTTCTGTTTCTAAAGTGGTCGACATTATTTATCTAGAGGTATGAGAAATGATTTCAGGATCTTTGTGTTGTTTCTTAGTTATTTTTGTAGATTTCTCGATCTTTAAACTTCGAAATTTAGTAGAATTGGGTTCAAATTTTGTTGGGGTTTTGAAACTTCTTAAAACATTGTTCATTTCTGCAATTCATGAATATTGATACTCATTATTCATAAGTAGTGTTATTTTGTTAATGAATGATAGTTTGAACGCTCTGTCATGAGGCTACAATAGTTTGTTGATGTACTGGTTCAATAATTCTGTAGTTGACCGAGCGAAGTGAGGTCTAAGGTTCAAGTCGACGGTTTGGCATTTCTCTTAATGTTTAAATGTTTAAAAGTTGAAATGTTTCAATGTTTAGATGTTTAAATGTTCAAATGTCTGAATGTTTATTATGTTTATATGTTGCGCATTTACGGCGAAACGCGGTAAATAGATTTTCATGAAATTTGACAGGTATGTTCCTTTTTTAATTACACGTCGACGTTTATACAAGGTTTTTGGAAATTTTGCGTTCCAAGGATAATATAAAAGGAAAAAGGAGTCTCCTTCATACGCCAATATGAGAATAAAAATCAGACTTTAGAATAATTCATCATAAATCAGCTGACAAGTTATTACACAGATGTGTGGAGAAGCCAGTCTATTGTTGTATTTCCATAAGGTCTATAGTTTCAATCAGGTACTTGTGGATGAGAATACTGCGTGAGGTCTACTGTTCACAGAACAACTAGTTTATGTATTGTACAAAACGCTATAAACATTATATAGCCTACTTATGACCATTGTGGGAAAACCAGGTTTAGCCTGTATCATTTCCATCCCATATTTCAATAAAAAGTTAATGTTTTCTAAAACCAAAGTACTATCTGGATATGAAATCATATATTACTACTTTGCCACTCCATTCTCAGTAAAAGTTATTTGAAAATTCTGAAATCTGAAGTTTAACGTGAGGAGAAATAAACGAATAAAAGAGTTTGGATTTACTACATTCACAATTCATGGAAAATGACCAAAAGTTTCACATTGTCAAGCTGTTAAATATCAAGTTTTTTTCAAGTACATGAGAGTTCTTAAGGCTACAATCTCCTGATAAAATAATTGAGGTAATAAAAATAATTATTCATTCTTTATTGATTCATACGATGAGTACATCATCAATATGATAGGGAGAGAAAAATAAGGTAACCTTGGGCTATTCCTCTCCCAAATTCAGATAAGGTCAACATAGTCCAAAATTAGGTGGCGTGTAGACGTGTAGTTGTTCACTTCACAAAATTTTCAGTCCTCAATTATTTTCACAAAGTAGATTTTGAAATCTAGATGCTTGAAAACCAAACATAGGAGAAATGTTTCACATTATTGTCACCAAAATAGAAAATATTCACATTTTAAAGAAATAATTTTTAAGGACCAAAAAATCAAACTTAATTCTAATTAGTCAATTCAATGTATAATTATAAACGTGTTTAGAGCTATTCAGTGATTTGGAAATTTTAAATTCTACATTTTTGTTTCACAGGTATGTTACATCTATGACATCTTTCATGCACAATTTGAGTGAGTATAAACCATTTTATAGGTCTAGAATTAAGCTCTTTTTGGTCACAGTTCTTTAAGATCTAGTCCAGGCAACGAATGCTCAAATAAAGGTATAGAGGGGAAAGTTTGGAACACAATTTTCAACTCCACAGCTCTCTTAAGGATAGTAAGAAGATTGACATATCAAAAGTCCTCAACCCTACCCCCTGTGCTTAAGGGATGGGGGTGGTTTGAAAGTACCATTTTTTCATTTTTCGCAAATATCTAGGAAATGATGCATCTTATGAACATTTGTATTCTGTGCAAAATTGAAGCATGCAAAATTACCAACAAGTTTTGTCATCTACATTTTCTCCATATCTCACATAGTTTCTGAGATATCCTCTTTCGAAGGTGAGAAATTTTTTGAAAAAACACTTCTGCCTCCAATTTTTTCCAACTTTTCCCTCTATAATATTTCGTTGACTGGACTAAATAGCTCAGCTGACAATTTTGTTTCATAATGCATCAGAAGACACAAAATACAAAGTTCTCATTCTCATGATATAATTAATATCAATGAAATCCATACGATATTTTAATTACTATCACTCTACAGAGTATGAGGAGTTCTCAAATCATCAATTTTAGTTCCCAAAAACGCTAAAATCTTCTAATACTCACTAGAATAATATACAGGTCATCTCCCCCAGACGGCACTTTGCCATGGGGTGACAGTGCCTATAGTGAGGTCCACGTTATAATGACAGTATTTGATCAACTTTGGTTTGGCATCCTCGTCTATCATTCGACAAAGCCGGTGGTACTATCCTTTTCTAGGTCCACAACGGTGCCAATTATGTTTAATTAATGATAAAATATATGATTAAATATGATTAAATATATGATTAATTAATGCAGAGAATCGGCATCGCTATTCTTCTATCTTTATCCACTGCCATTATAACGTGGACCTCACTATACAATGATTTGCCTTGTATACTGTATTTATTGTGGAATATTTGAATGAAGGCCATTATATTTTATTAATTTAATGATTATAATTTAGTATTATTATACACGTCATCAGATCCAAAATTGGAATAAATATATGATTAAATATATATGATTAAATATATGGTTAAATATATGATTAATAATGCAGAGAATCGGCATCGCTATTCTTCTATCTTTATCCACTGCCATTATAACGTGGACCTCACTATACAATGATTTGCTTTGTATACTGTATTTATTGTGGAATATTTGAATGAAGGCCATTTATTATTTTATTATTTTAATGATTATAATTAGTATTATTATACAGGTCATCAGAATCATGAATTTAGATAAGAGCTTTTAGATAATTCTTTCAGAATTAAGTTTGTTTTCGGTAATTCTTCAAAATTATATTTTTAATATGTGAATATTCCCTATTTTGGTTATAATAATGTGAAATATTTCTTCTCTGTTTAGTTTTGAAGTATCTAAATCTAAAAATCTACTTTTGTGGAGTGAACTACAAGACTTAACCTATTTCGGACTATGTGTAACCTTATCTAAATTTGGAAGAGGAATAGCACAAGGTTACCTTATTTTTCCCTCCCTATCATTTTTGATGATGTACTTGTATGAATCCATAAAGAATAGAATTTTTTATTATTTTATTAATTATACAGGTCATCAAAATCATATTTCGGACTATGTGTAACCTTATCTAAATTTGGGAGAGGAATAGCACAAGGTTACCTTATTTTTTCTCTCCCTATCATTTTTGATGATGTACTTACTTGTTCGAATCCATAAAGAATAGAATAATTTATTATTTTATTAATTATACAGGTCATCAAAATCATACATTTTGATAAGAACTCCTTTTATTAGTCACCATTTTAAGTTAAGTCTGGTTCACTCTTATTTTATATGAATTGTTCAAAGTTGTGTAACAAGTCGAATATCCCAATGAATTTCGCCAAATCGTGACAAAACTGAAATTGATTGGACTCCATAATTATTGTTTTAATTGGAGAAATAACTTCTCCGCCCCTCTTGTGTCATCAACTCACGCAATCTAACGATAACATTCAACCAAATTCCAATCTCGAGAATAGAGAAGTGCCGAAGTTTTGTCTGTCTGAGAGAATATTCTCAAAACGATCTCATTATAGTCTCTAGTGAAAGGAGAAGACTCGTGTCTGAGTCCCATATAATTGCTCTACAGGAGAAATCACTTAGAAGAATTAATATCGTGTCGATTCTACTCATTAATAATCTCGTTTAATGGAGGAAGGAGGAATATAGAGTGAGAGGGGATGATAGGAAATGAGGTGGAAGTGAGAGAGAGAAGAACAATGAAGATGTTTGAGAGGAGAAGATAATATAGAAGTGGAGATTGAGGGAGAGAATGACATAGAGAGAGAATAGAAAAAAATAGAATAGCTGCCTTTATTTTTACCTAGGAGGGCGAAGTTAGGGCGCAGCCGGCCCTCTCTTTCACTTAACCCTAAAAGAAAGAGAGAGAGAGAAAGTGAAAAAGAGAGAGACTAAGTGAGAGAGACGATGAAAGAGTGAGTGAGAAAGGAATTCAGAAGAAGATTAGGGAAGAGATGAGGGGAAAGGGCACTAAAAGAGAGAGGGGAGAACAATGGAGGATGTTTGAGAGAGAGAAAAACAAGAGACATCGAAAGAGGAATTGAAGAAGAGTGATGAAGAGAGAGAGGGAATTAGTGAGTGAGAAAGTAAAGTAATTTAGGAGAAGGTGTAGGTGGAGGTGGGGAGATAGAGGTTGAAAGAGAGAGGGGAGATCAATGGAAGATGTTCAAGAGGGAGGAAACATAGAGGATTGGGATAGAGTTGAAGAGAGAGAGAGAGGGAATGAGAGAGAAAGAAAGAGTGAGAGTGAGTGTGAGTGAGTGAGGAAGGAATTCAGAAGATGCTGTGGAAAGAAAGAGGACTAGAGGAAAGAGGGAGAAGCAATAAAAGATGTTCGAGAGAGAAAACATAGAGGGATCGACAGAGGGAGTTGAAGAGAGAGGAAGATAGAAAAAGAGAGAGAGGAATTCAGAGTGAGATGAGTCGGAAAAACAAGGGAAGGAGGAAACCTGAAAGGAAATTGGTAGAACAACTGCTCAGGAAAACTCCTCTGGAAAAACTGAATGGAGAAGGAAATTGTAGGTATTGAGTTGATGAAAAGGATTCACAGGGATTCCCCCTATTTCCCAAGCATCGTTTCGATTCCCCTTGGAATTTCCCCAGACATGATTTTTTCATTTTTCACAAGATTTTAAATCAGGTTCACCAACTAACTCTATAGAGAAATTAGTCATTTTTTTTCAAATTGTTATTATAATTATTGTTGGAATTGATTGTTACATAAGTTTAGGACAAAGGTCACATCAGTAAAAATAATACAGAAAAGTGATGAAATTTTAATTGAAGTGGGAAGTTCATGGTAAACTTCATTTCGAATTCAGCTTCATTTAGTATATACGGTAGCTCAATTTCTTCAAATAGGAAGGTGGTCATGTGATAGATGATTTAGATACAGAATTTCAAAGGAAAATTAATGGCGAAACCCGCACATCGATATCTCAAACCGCTTCAATGATCTCAACATTTGAAGGTACTGATAAATTATAAAAAATGAAATCAATGGGTACGGTACCTATACATTGAATAAATCAAGTGTTAGTGTACACCACGGTAAATAGAAGAAGAAATACCGTGTTGAATATTTAATAATAATATAATATTTAATAATAATATTTTCATCTAAATACCGTGGTGAACTGCACTAATAGAAGCTTCTACTAACTTTTTAACACTTTGAAAAAATACAATTTGTCATGGCAACTGTTATCACAAGTAGTATTAATTACGTGTATGTTACAGACAGGCAGACAGATGTTAACGGAAGCGAGTTAATATCTATATATATAAAAGCGAAATAGCACTCACTCACTGACTGACTGACTGATTGACTGACTCACTCACTGACTGAATGACTCACTCACTCGCATAACTAAAAATCTACCGGACTAAAAACGTTCAAATTTGGTAGGTATGTTCAGTTGGCCCTTTAGAGGCGCACTAAGAAATCTTTTGGCAATATTTTAACCCTAAGGGTTCTTTTTAAGGGGTTAAAGTTCGTCTTTTAAAATGTATATTCTTCTTCTCCCAATCTCTTAATATTATAATTGAAATTTCCAAATCATATGTTACTATAGAACTATAATCTAGTTAGAGTACCTCTTCAAAACAGTTGTTAACTGGCAACTAAATTAATAATTTTGTCAGGTTGGCATTAAGTTGAGTTTACTTTGTTAGGTTGGCACCAAGTTGAAGATTTAAATGCATTTATCGCGGAAAAATTGATTGGGCACTGCTACTTCAATCCTGGGAATATTATATTACTAGCCGTCAGGCTCGCTTCGCTCGCCATATCCATTTAGCCAGACGTAGTCTGGCCCCCGACTGGATTGTCCTAACATATGATAAAAATGCCCAAATGAAAAATGCAGGCGAGCGAAGCGAGCCTGCTGATTTCATTCTTGGACGATCCAGTCGGGGGTCCAGGGGGCGGAGCCCCCTGGCTAGACGGATATGGCGAGCGAAGCGAGCCTGACGGCTAGTCACTAATATAATACACTAATAGAAGCTTCTACTCACTTTTTAACACTTTGAACAAATACAATTTGTCATGGCAACTGCTATCACAAGTAGTATTAATTACGTGTATGTTACAGACAGGCAGACAGATGTTAACGGAAGCGAGTTAATATGGAACCTATGAATTAAAGTTGTGTATTATTCAGCTGAAATCATGTGTCGGCGAATAAAGTCTGTCTGTCCACTGTCTAATAATATCATCAGTTTCTTTAAATGAATGGGAAGATTACAGAAATAGCATGCAAATACAAACTTAGTAGACATACTAACTTCTGTCTACTTTGTGCAAATAATTCCAGCTGACTGATAAATGACAAATCAAAACAATTCTTTCCTTACGCTCTTTCAATACTATTTTTAAAATCCTGAAAAAGGACAAATGAGTGAGTCAATTTTGTTGTCCAACGAACTCGACCTGTAAAATGGTTCGAATTCGTGTTCAAAATTTGAAGCTGATTGATCACTTTTCTCTAAAGTTCTTTTCGAACATACAAACCGACAGAAAACGACTTTGGGCTTTAGTAAGTCTTAAGTGAGAACTTAGCTGACGCTCGTTTGATGAAAGGGGAGAATGGAGTGATAGTCTGTGTAGAAAAGATTGCAGAGGTAGGAAGAGTAAATGAAGAAAGCTATAATGTACCTTTTATTTCATGTTTACAAATATCATACAAAAATACAAAGCTGTATTCATTGCCTCACATTGCATTTACATTTTGAATAAACACACCCACTGTAGATTTTGAGTAGTCCATTCCAGAATTTAGGAATTTAGAATTACACTCCAGGTATGAGGAGGTAGATGATAATAATAATAATAATATCGAGTGACCTGGCTGGCTCAGGTCTGGTGTCAGAGTTTTCAGGTCGCAGCTGATCAATTTCAGGGCCTCTGACATGACCTAATTACTGCTTTTTAGGTAGCCGGGACCGACGGCTTAACGTGTCCATCCGAAACACGAAACACTACATTAGGTTGATGATGAAGAAGAGCTGAAGAAAAGAGAGATAATACTTGAGAAAGAAGGGAGAATAATCGAAAATATCCAGAAAGCACTGATCACACCTAATTCTAATGAAAAGGGGAGGAAACCACCCTCAACTGGACCCAAGTGACTGGAAAAAGATGGGAGCGATTAGGGATACAAGAGAAGAGAACGGAACAAGGGTTCAAAGAGAGAGAGAGAGAGAGAGAGAGAGAGAGAGAGAGAGAGAGAGAGTGAGTGAGAAGGAGAGAGGGCGAGAAAGAGTGACAGAGATGGAAAGAGATAGAGATTAGATTAGATTATTTTTTTCATTTATGTATTTTACAATACATAGAGATTGATTGATTGAGTCCTCTATTCATGTAGATTACAACAATATATACTGGCTTATACACTTCTATACAATAGCTTACAATACAGCAAAATTATAGATGATTTACATAATATAGACTAAGAAAATAATTATTGAACTGTATATGATATGAAAAAAGCAATTTGTGATAACTAGAGATAATATTGTTATACATCTACATAAATATTGGCGGAGCTTTGGACATATCAATGTCCATTCTCCGGAAAGAATATTCAAAATATCCTTTCCACTAACTCTCTACCAAAACGTTAATTTCATTAATTCAACTAAGGATCTATTTATAAATGAAATTTTGTGAAAGTTTTAGTAAATATGAGTATTTAAGAGAAGAAAAAAGAGAAAATTAATAAAGTAAAATAATTATAATTATATTATTTAGATAATATTATTATAGATAAGATCAAATAATTGATTATTAAAATAGAGTAGGCTGAAAGTAGATCAGGGTAATCTACTTTCAGTAATATACACCGTGATTCAAAAAGAACACCATAACCCTGAAAATCTGTATTCAATCAAGGAAACATAACAGAAACTTGGGCTACAAATCAAAATAAAGAGCACTGAAATAAGTCCTTCCCAACTAGAAAACAAGTTCACAAATGTTCAATGCGAGAGAGAGAGAAAGAGATAGAATGAGAGTGAAAGAGACAATGATAGAAAACGGAATAAGTGGAATGAAGTAAGAAAAAAGATAGTAATAAGAGGGGAGCAGACAACAAAACTGAGCCAAAGGAAATCACCAAAGGAAGAATACGACTTAAAGTGGAATTTACTTCAATCTTTCAGCATTAGTTGGATTCGAAGCATTGATATTATTCCATAAGAGATGCTGACAGTTTAGGATGAAACTCACAATAAGCCATCTGAAGATGGTTTATCCTCGCCTCAAGGAGTCCTTCAGGAAGGGATCCTTGAGGACCTATGGTCAATTGTGCGATAAGTCCTGACAATCCTGTGTCCTGCGAAGCCGGGATGATCCTTTCTGATGATGTCCTTAAGGCGGGAGAGTGTTGGGTGATTGATATGGGATTGAAACGTATGTCGACACTGATGTGGCATGGGAAAATTCACTTTTGGAGAATGGTGGAAGAAACCTTTATAAATAAGTAATATTCAAGTAAGTCTATTTTTGGTGGAGTTGAAAAGTTGATATTGTGATAATTATCTTCTATCTTGTATCTTATAATTATATATAAAAGCGAAATGGCACTCACTCACTCACCGACTGACTGACTGACTGACTCACTCACTCACTCACTCGCAGAACTAAAAATCTACCGGACCAAAAACGTTCAAATTTGGTATGATCAGTAGGCCCTTTAGAGGCGCGCCAAGAAATCTTTTGGCAATATTTTAACTCTAAGGGTGGTTTTTAAGGGTTTGAAGTTCGTCTTTTAGCATGTATATTCTTCTTATTCCAATCTCTTAATTATAATTAAAAAATGTCCAAACCATTAGTTAATATAGAACTATAATCTAGAGAGAGTACCTCTTCGAAACAGTTGTTAACTGGTAACTAAATTAATAATTTTGAGTTTGCTTTAAGTTGAGTTGACTTTGTTAGATTGGCACCAAGTTAAAGATTGAAATGCATTTATAGCGGAAAAATTGATTGGGCACTGCTACTTCAATCAGAGCTATTCCTGAGAAAATTATATTACTAGCCGTCAGGCTCGCTTCGCTCGCCATATCCGTTTAGCCAGACGTTTAGTCTGGACCCCCGACTGGATCGTCCTAACATATGATAAAAATGCTCAAATGAAAAATGCAGGCGAGTGAAGCGAGCCTGCTGATCTCATTCTTGGACGATCCAGTCGGGGGTCCAGGGGGCGGAGCCCCTGGCTAGACGGATATGGCGATCGAAGCGAGCCTGACGGCTAGTTCATTATAATTAAAAAATTGAAAAAAAAATCCAAAATTTTTCGAAAAGTAAAAAGTCTACTCAGAGATTATCAGAGATTGACAATGGTGTAACAACTGAAACCTGTCTTTCTACTTTTGATAAAATCTGGGTTTTTGACAATTTCTTATTCTTTCCATTTATAAGTCTATATTGGTAAGAAAAATACTCATTTCAATGAATGAAAATTATTTATCAAATAAGTAATGTTTAAGAGAAAGAAGTGGCTTATCCACTTACCGAAAAACAATGATTGTCGCCTTTTTCCGATAGAGTGAGCTAGTGCGTCGTGTTAAACGAAGTACGAGGAACAAATAATACTGAGAGACAAAGAGAGGTTAAACGGAGTACAAGAAACAAAACTGGTGAGAGAAGGTACCAAAAAATAATGTCAGGAGAAGGGTTGAACAAAGTGAGAGGGAAAGGATAAGAGTTAGGAAGGAGGGTGAGAAGGAGAGCATAACAAGGAGAAGAACAAGGAGATGGAGGAGAGAGAAGAAACAGAAGAAAATGAAGAAGAAGAAGAAGAGAAGAAGAAGAAGAAGAAGAAGAAGAAGAAGAAGAGAAGAAGAAGAAGAAGAAGGAGAAGAAGAAGAAGCAGAAGAAGAAGAAGAAGAAGAAGAAGAAGAAGAAGAAGAAGAAGAAGAAGAAGAAGAAGAGGAAGCAGAAAAAGAAGAAGAAGAGGAAGAAGAAGAAGAAGAAGAAGAAGAAGAAGGAAGGAGAAGGAGAAGAAGTGTGATATAGAAATAGCAGAGAGAAGCTTTCCAGATGTGTAGATCGAGCAACGTTTTTTGAACGCACAAAAACTTGCCAAAAATGCAAATCCTCATTTTTCTTGTCGGTCGTGCTTCTAATTTTCGGACGGCTGGTCGGCTCCTCAAAGCGGAGCAAGAAAATTGGGTGATGAGAGTTGTGGGGGGGGGAGGGGCAGTTCATAAGAAAAGCGACTTTTCCAAAAACCGGAAGCCGAAGAAAAACGCTTCAGGAAAAGCTTCTTGCCGGCGCAAACAAAATAAGATTTTGATCTTTGTAAGTTGACTAGAGTAGGCGAGAGAGTGAGTGAGCGGGAGTAAGAGAGAGAGAGTGAGAGTGAGTAAGTGGGTGTGAGAAGAGTATTTTGTAATCACCATCATCGTAATAATCATAATCGTAATCATGTTAGTGAGCAGCTTAAGTCAAGCGAAGCGATAAAAAGTTACTCCTTAGTGGAACACAGTGAAGCATGAGAGGCAGATGCGTTGGTGATGAAGATGAAGAAGGAGGTGGTAGAGAGTGAAGGAGAAATGAAGAGGTGGAAGTGGAGAATGAGGAAAAAATTGGAAGAGAGAAAAGGAGAAGGAGAAGGAGTAATAGATACAAACATAAAGAGGGGAAATAGGAGGAGAAGAAGAATAAAGAAAAGGGAAGGAAATGTAAGATAATAAAATTAATGGAATAGGGAGTGTGAATTATTTTGTAGAGGAAGTAAATTGGATAGAGAGGGATGAGGGAGAAGAAGAATGAAGAGAGAGTGTAAGGTGACTAGACAAGGAATGTAGAGGTGAAGGAGAAGAAGGAGGAAATGGAGAAGATTGATTGATTGATTGAATATTGCCTTTATTAGGGCAGAGTTAGGACTCCAAGTCCTCTCTGCCACACAACCCTAGAAGAAGAAGAAGGAGCAGGATAAAGCATAAAGCTAGAGACGGTGAAAGAAAGAATAAGAAGATTGGAGAAAACTTTCGAACAAAGGCGAATCAGGGAAAAAGTGGGGGGAGTCTTGAATGATAAGAAATTCATGGTAGAAGAGGAAAAGGAGAGGAAGAAGAAAGAGGACAGGAAAAGGAGGAGGAGAGAAAGGAGGATAAGATCGAGAAGGAGATGCGAGGAAAATGGAAAAAGGACGATAGCACGAATGAGAGCAAATGAAGTGGAACAGTAGATTTGAAGGCAATGTAAATGGAGACAGTCCATTAAATGGGGGATTGAGAATGTTGGAGAATAAAAATAAGAAGAAGAATATATTTAAAAAAATAAAAATTGAAAGAAAACAGGGAATAAAAGCTAGAAAGGTGTAGAAATAGATATGGATGAAATTGGAACAATTGGAAGAGATAAAAGAATGTGATGATAAGCAAAAGACAGTTAAGAGTAAATGTTTTGTTCCCTTACAAAAAAAAAAACGAGTAAGAAAAAAGAAAACTAGAGAAGCTCAAGGAAGATTGGAAGGATAAGAGGAGGAGGAAGAATTAAACGATTTTAAACCACCAGTATGAGAAATACCAAAAACGAAAGACAGTGCAAAGAGAACGCAAAAGTAAACACATTGTGTAAGAGAGAAAAAGTACACAAGTTATTCTCTCTCTCTTTCTCTTTGTATCATCCTACTAAGTACGCAGTAAGGAGCTTTCAGAACTTTAAAGTCTGCTACAAAGTTTTTAAGAAGATGTTGTCTCAAGTATAAAACTGAGGAGGGCTTGTCTTAGGAAAGCAGTTGTTGGCGGGCGAAGAGGGGCTGGAATGATGTTAATTTTCAGATTAATTTTATGCTTGCACTGATGATTTCATCCCTTGAGTGTTGCAAAAGGTGTTCATAGGGGTGGTTGGAAACTTTGCAATTGGGTTACAACATTTTACATCAATCTAAACTTTTCTTGAATATCCTGTCTTCATATTTAAGTATTTTTGTCATAGTCATTCAATTTCAGCTGTTTTACATCCATGAAATCAAGCCGGTAAACAGCTGTTTGCAGAATAAATGAAAAACATATGATTCTCATTACAGCATACTCTACTGTAATGGAACAATATGTTTTCTTCACAGTCGAGTATGTTTCCTAGTTCCGAAATAGGAACAGCAAAACTTCTACAAAAAAACCACCTTCAGCGCTCCAGGTGGAATTTTTGTCAACTTCCACAAAATTCCTGATTTGGAATTTGTAAACTAGGTTATGTTTATAGAATGCATGTAGTAGCTTCAGCACAAGCAGATAATGTTTTCTGTTTCTCAATTATCCTTATTTAGATAAGGATAATATTATGACAAAAAAATAGTGTACGCTACTTGTCTTTTGCAGTGCAAGAATGAAATTCTAGTTTCGGCTAACGCCTTGACTAGAAACATCATTCTCGCCTGCAAAAGGCCCCTTCCCGTCCATGTGACGTAATATACTATTACATCCTTTTATAATAACATTCAACATTTGTCTTGGAACCATGATAATTTGTGATGAATATTATACATTCTTATCCTATACTAGGGCTCAACCATCCAGTCAACTGGGATTCTCAGTACAAAACATTCGGCTATCTCGATTGAGGTGAGACCATATTGGGCGTTTTCAAGGCGAGGATTGGGTTTGCGTCCGGGAATCAGCTGATAATCAGCAAATCGGAGAACTTCCTCCCCTGCCAACTCGTCTGAAAGCACACCTAATATTGCCAAATACAAGAAATAGTTTCACAAATAAAAATAATCATTAAAATACAATAGTTTTTGGCGTGACTGGAGAAAGAAGCCTTGAGCTCCAGCCACGAGTTCTGAAAATAAGAAATATATATTTTAATCTATTAACAGTAGTACAAATGAAACAATAGATTATGTTGATAAATGATAATCTATGGATGTTGAATTTCATCAATAATCCAAGTACTTTTTATTTTTATTTATTTATACAATAAGTACATTATCGAAATGATGAGGAGAGGAAAAATAAGGTAACCTTGTGCTATTCCTCTCCCAAATTTAGATAACACATAGTCCAAAATAGGTTAAGTCTTGTAGTTCTTCAATTCACAAAATTTTCAGTCTTCAAGAGTATTTTACAAAGTAGATTTTCAAATTTAGATGCTTCACAAAAACTTAGTAAACAAAGAATAAATACACAGAAAAATAATTTAATAATTGTCGAGTTTTGATAATTTTTACACAATATTAAATAATTAATATGGTATCGCCTTCATTGTTTCTTTACTGAAGCGAGAGAAAATGCAAGCTCCTAAAGTGTAATTTATTTAAGAACTGATGAACACTGGTTTGCTATACTTATCTGTCATAAAACAAAGCAAATGATAGCGCTATCCTTGTCTGTCATAGGACAAAGCAGATAGCGCTATCCTCCACAAAGTTGCCTGATTGTTTTTCAACAATGTTAAGATATGACTAATCAACAAAATATCAAATCTTATTCATCGGAATCCAATAATTAATCATCGAAATAGTATATTTCGCACCTAGAGCAGAAAATGAGACTTTTCTGGCTCGAAATCGGTTTTCAAGTCCGAGGCCGTAGGCCGAGGACTAGTAAAGATTGAGAGCCGGAAAAACATTTTTGCCCATGGTGCGAACGATATTTTTCGCCACACTACAGGTATTGCTGACAAAATAAATAAAGAATACAAAATAAAGAATACTCGTTATCGTACCTATCTCTTGATTTTAGTGGTAAAAGATTTGCAGTCAGGATTTCAGATTCTTTTTAAATTTCACGGGCGTCGTCATCTTCAAGCATTTTTGAAAATTCGGAATGTGCTTATCAAAAATAAATAATTGAATAAAAATGGTTGCGAAGCGAATGCTGAATTAGTTTGATTCGAAACTTCAACTGAAATAATTGCAACTTCAGATGAAGAATGTTGACACTCGCTCGATCTAGCGGGTGACTTATTAACTACGGACTTCCATGTTAGCGGCTAGAAAGAGTACGTTTTCCGGTCTAGGCTGGGAAGAAACCCTTTTCTGACATCAGACGAGAGTCGTCTGCAAACAAGGTCTTTCAGATATACGTAGGGACTGGAAATCAGCTGCTTTCTGTGCAGTGTGGCGAAAGATATATTTGAAGAAACTGGCAAGACAGAGAACCGACAACGATGTCCTCCTATCTTTCTCTACTGCCATTATCTACATCGGTCAGTATCCCTTATAAACCAATATTAAAGCCTCCCATTCAACAAATGCTGACATATATTGGTGAATTCCACATCAGCTTTCTAAAGCCATTCATGAAAATGTTGCTGCACTTTTGAATTTCGTGGCACACAATTAAAATCAGAATGGCGCCGGTCTCTCTCTATTGTTGAACTTCAATTAAGTGGAATTGGCTGGTGAGGAGTTCCTCACTGCACTTGTGGGAATTGTAAGTGCCAATTTTCACAATTCTTTTAACAATCTCTCTGTTTTTTTCTCTCCCCTCGTCTTCTTCTCCTACTACTACCACTTTTTCTTCTTCTTTTTCTTCTTACACTTTTCTCCTTATTCATCCTCTACATATTTTTCTTCTCCTTATCAATCTTCTCCTTTCACTATTTCTTCCAATTCATCCTTTCCATCTTCTTCTTCTTTTATTTCTCAATCTAATTATTTCACTTCTCTCCTTATTCATCCTCTCCATCTTCTTCTTCTCTTCCTCAATCTCCTTCTTTCACTTCTCTCCTTATTCATCCTCTCCATCGTCTTCTCATCTTTCTCAATCTCCTCCTTTCACTTCTCTCCTTATTCATCCTCTCCATCTTCTTCTTCTCTTTCTCAATCCCCCTCTTCCACTCCTCTCCTTATTCTACCTCTCCATCTCCTTCTTCTCCTTCTCAATCTCCCTCTTTCACTTTTCTCCTTATTCATTTTCTGCATCTCCTTCTTCTCCTTATCAATCTCCTTCTTTCACTTGTCTCCCTATTCATCCTCTCCATCTTCTTCTTCTCTTTCTTAATCTCCTTCTTCCACTTTTCTCCTTATTCATGTTCTTCATCTTCTTCTCTTCTTCCTCAATCTCCTTCTTCCACTATTTCTTCCAATTCATCCTCTTCATCTTCTTCTTCTTCTCTTCTCAATCTCCTTCTTCCACTTCTCTCCTTATTCATCCTCCGCATCTTATTCTTCTCATATTCAATCTTCTCCTTTCACTATTTCTTGCAATTCATCCTTCCCATCTTCTCCTTCTTCTCTTCCTCAATCTCCTTCTTCCACTTCTCTCCTTATTCATCTCTCCATCGTCTTCTCATCTTTCTCAATCTCCTCTTTCACTTCTCTCCTTATTCATCTCTCCATCGTCTTCTCATCTTTCTCAATCTCCTCCTTTCACTTCTCTCCTTATTCATCCTCTCCATCTTCTTCTTCTCTTTCTCAATCTCCCTCTTCCACTCCTCTCCTTATTCATCCTCTCCATCTCCTTCTTCTCTTTCTCAATCTCCTTCTTTCACTTCTCTCCTTATTCATCCTCTCCATCTCCTTCTTCTCCTTATCAATCTCCTTCTTTCACTTGTCTCCCTATTCATCCTCTCCATCTTCTTCTTCTCTTTCTTAATCTCCTTCTTCCACTTTTCTCCTTATTCATGTTCTTCATCTTCTTCTCTTCTTCCTCAATCTCCTTCTTCCACTATTTCTTCCAATTCATCCTCTTCATCTTCTTCTTCTCTTCCTCAATCTCCTTCTTCCACTTCTCTCCTTATTCATCCTCCGCATCTTATTCTTCTCATATTCAATCTTCTCCTTTTACTATTTCTTGCAATTCATCCTTTCCATCTTCTCCTTCTTCTCTTCCTCAATCTCCTTCTTCCACTTCTCTCCTTATTCATCTCTCCATCGTCTTCTCATCTTTCTCAATCTCCTCTTTCACTTCTCTCCTTATTCATCTCTCCATCTTCTTCTCATCTTTCTCAATCTCCTCCTTTCACTTCTCTCCTTATTCATCCTCTCCATCTTCTTCTTCTCTTTCTCAATCTCCCTCTTCCACTCCTCTCCTTATTCTACCTCTCCATCTCCTTCTTCTCCTTCTCAATCTCCCTCTTTCACTTTTCTCCTTATTCATTTTCTGCATCTCCTTCTTCTCCTTATCAATCTCCTTCTTTCACTTGTCTCCCTATTCATCCTCTCCATCTTCTTCTTCTCTTTCTTAATCTCCTTCTTCCACTTTTCTCCTTATTCATGTTCTTCATCTTCTTCTCTTCTTCCTCAATCTCCTTCTTCCACTATTTCTTCCAATTCATCCTCTTCATCTTCTTCTTCTCTTCCTCAATCTCCTTCTTCCACTTCTCTCCTTATTCATCCTCCGCATCTTATTCTTCTCATATTCAATCTTCTCCTTTTACTATTTCTTGCAATTCATCCTTTCCATCTTCTTCTTCTTCTCTTCCTCAATCTCCTTCTTCCACTTCTCTCCTTATTCATCCTCTCCATCGTCTTCTCCTCTTTCTCAATCTCCTTCTTCCACTTCTCTCCTTATTCATCCTCTCCATCTTCTTCTTCTCTTTCCCAATCCCCCTCTTCCACTCCTCTTCTCATTCATCTTCTTCTTCTCCCTTCCTCCAATAGCCTTCCCATTTCATCAGCCCAGACGTCTCAATAGGAGGCTAAGTCACCCTCACCCGTCTAAGCGCCACTGACTTAGCACCCTTTCAAAGCCCCTTTCAATGATCGGCCTCAATGGCTGACTGGTGACTGCCGGGTTCCAAACCCAAAAGTCATTCCATTCCAAACGATTCCCTCTATACCATTCCAAACGATCTAACTCATTACTGTGTATTTCAACTGGGACGTATTTCATTCAGCATAACTACTCTACCACCTCATGCCACAAACTAACTACCACACTCAACATACATTACTCAAGACCTAGACGGCTACCCATAGAGTAAGTGATAGAAAGTAGACTCTACTAAAGACGTGTCGGCTACTTCGTCTCTTTGAAAAATGGGTACCCAAAGAGTGATTGATTGATTGATTGTTTGATTGAAAACTTTATTTATGTAGATTACAATATATACTGGCTTATACACTTATATACAATAGCTTACAATACAGCAAAGTTATAGATGAATTTACATAATATAGACTAAGAAAATAACTATTGAACTGTATATGATATGAAAAAGCAATTTGTAATATAATAACTATAGATAATAATCATATTGTTATGCATCTACATAAATTGGCGGAGCTTTGGACATATCAATGTCCATTCTTTGGGAAGAATATTAAAAATATCCTCCCCACTAACTCTCTACCAAAACGTTAATTTCGTTATTTAAAACTAAGGATTTATTTATTAATGGAAATATTGTAAAAGTTTTAATCAATATGAATATTGAAGAGAAAAAAAAACAGAAAATTGATAAAGTAAAATAATTATATAGGTAGATAAGATCAAATAATTGATTAATAAAATGAAGTAGGCTGAAAGTAGATCAGGGTTATCAAATTTCAGTAATATACAGCAGTATGCAGTGGTAGAATAGTGATAGTACAAGAGTGATAGAATACTGGAGGTGTGTTTAGTACGAGTGTAGCGTAGAATATGAGAATTTTTATTTGGATTATTAATTGCATGCGTCATTAATATCTCAATGTAACTTAGAAAAAATCAGCTGGTCGTGTGGACTATTAATTGCATGCGATGCCGCATGCAATCAATAACTGAAAGTAACATAGTTTTCTCTCGTACTTTCTCTGTTGGCAGTATTTTTTAAAGGAGATTATAGCTTCTGATGTTAGCATTTTCGATACACAAACCCCAACAGCCATTAGCCGTTTTTACACCGATATTTCCCCGACACTACATTTACTCCGATGGACAGTGGAGAAGGAGGCTGTGGCTTATAACTGCACGAGGTCTACTTTTAACAGAACAACTAGTGATATGAAATGTAACTGAATAAGCTCACTAGTTCTCTTATGTGAAACTTATCAATGAATTGTATAATATATGAGGCTCAAAACAAGGAATGTCATATTTCAATCTTACTCATATTTCATCACGAGTGGAAAAACTTTTCCAATTTTTGTCAGCTTATCTTCACGGCTCATATCCCTCGGCTCCACCTGACAAATTTATCCACAACTGTAATGGGAAATTGCGTATCGCTTTGGGAATTGTCAAAGATTTATTGATAAACAGTGAAAACACTTCGAAATAACGACAAGTAGTATAGAAAATAAGAGTGCGATAAATTCACAAGGACAATTCAGGAAAAGGGTTGAAAGAGAGGAGAAAGAAAATTCGGGAGGAGAGTTTTTAAAGATGTACAGATGAGGTAGAAGAAGGATTCGGAGGAGGAGGAGAAGAAGAAAGAGGTGGAGAAGAAGGAGAATAAGAAGTAGAAAAAGAAGAAGAATAACATGGAGTAGGAAAAAGAGTTGTGAAGGAATAGGGATGAAGTGTAATAACACTGGAAAACAGAAAAATGGCACAGAAGTTTTTCCTTTTTTTTCTAGTTGTCAATACTTTCTGCTCGGAAACAAAACCTATTTGACAAAGTTCGAACAGCGTATAGTTTTCCCATATCACATTTCTCGACTCAGCCTTGGGATTTGATGGGATAAAAATGTGTTGTTTTTATGAGTGTATCACTGTTTTTGAACAGACTTTGAAAGTATTAGTAGACATAAATCCCAAGTTTCTTTCTAGGATTCAGTTGTTGTAAAAACATTTACACGAATATTGTTTGTTGACAAAACATTCCATCACCTTAAATGAATCCTTACATCGATTTTCACATGTAATTTACATCATTTAAATGAAATTTTGTTACAAAAGGACTTTTCTAACATAAGAATAATTATTTCGCATACCATGTTCTCACAAAAGTTTTATCCTTTCTCTAGAGATGTCCACTTTAAAGAAGTCATAGACGTCTCACACAGAATATTTCCAATATTGACATGAATATAATTTTTTAAATTATGCTCTTAGTGAGGTCCACATTATAATGACAGTGTTTGATTAGCGATGGTATTGCTATCCTTGTCTATCATTCAACAGAGCAGATAGCGCTATCTCTTTCTCGCTTTGCTCTGTTGCCAGATCGTCTTTCAACAATGAAGAATTATTAATTATTAACAAAATATTTCATCTTAATTATGAAAATTCATTATGAAAGTTTTAAAAATATAATTACTTGCTTGATAAAAAAATTATTATTTTAAACGAGAATGAACCCGTTAAACGTTAATATTACATCAATAAACCTGTATCAGCTACCGTCTATAGAAGGCATTGACAAGACAGAGGATCGTCAACGTTGTTCTCCTATCATTCTCCAAGTGAAAAATATATAATTTGGTTATCAATGCTTCTTATTTCAATTCTCTTTTTTAGTTTGTTTAGTGAATTGGATACATATTTTTTGAATGGAAAACATAACCTTTTTTTTGGACTTGCATATAGATCAAAATTCGGAGGAGAAGAATTTTGGGCTGTGCCTGTTTGACCTCCTCCAATTATTTGATAGATAATTAAGCATCTCAAATCAAAACATAAATCATGGATATTGAACACATTATTATTTCTTTAATACGTGAATATTTACTATTTTAGTGATAATAATGTGAAATATTTCTTTTATGTTTGGTTTAGAAGCATCTAAATTTGAAAATTCACTTTGTGAAAATGATTAAGGACTAAACATTTTGTGAAATGAACAAGACTACAAGACTCACCCTTTTTCGGACTATGTGTAACTTTATCTAAATTTGGGAGAGGAATAGCACAAGGTTACCTTATTTCCTCTCTCCCTATCATTTTCGATGATGTACTTGTATGAATCAATAAATCATTGAACCAATAATTTTTAATAGATACCTCTTCAGCATTTCTCTTTATGAATTATTGACAATTTAGGATGGATGAATATTCATTTTTCAATAAATATTCTGTATCATTCAATACTATCAGAAACACACCTATAGACGTACAAAACTCCCCTCATATATTTTCTCCACAGGACCATTATCTCATTATTCTCATTATTATATCCGAAAATATGGACCTCACTGAGGGAAATCCTCACAATATACGTCTGAGGCGAATCTCACTTTTGCTACTCTGATATTCACTTACAATCTGTCAGTTTTCTATATGTATAACACCAATGCTTTCCATTCATTCGATTCTGACACTGAGAGAGGGAAATCTAACTGAGGCTTGCAACATAATAACGATAATGGCTGTAACCGTATATTTCCACCACGAGTACAGCACCCACATTCTGAGGGGTTTCACTTTCCAAATCACACTGTAATTTTCCTCTTACTGTACACCACTCACTTCTTCTTCTTCTTCTTCTTCTTCTTCTCCTACTCCTTCTTCTTCTTCTTCTTCTTCTTCTTCTTCTTCTCTTCTCTTCTTCTCCTTCTTCTCCTACGTCATCTTCGTCTCCATCTTGGTAGAGAGTTAGTGGGGAGGATATTTTTAATATTCTTTCCGAAGAATGGACATTGATATGTCCAAAGCTCCGCCAATTTATGTAGATGCATAACAATATAATTATTATCTATAGTTATTATATTACAAATTGCTTTTTCATATCATATACAGTTCAATAATTATTTTCTTAGTCTATATCATGTAAATTCATCTATAATTTTGCTGTATTGTAAGCTATTGTATATAAGTGTATAAGACAGTATATATTGTAATCTACATAAATAAAGTACTCAATCAATCAATCAATCAATCTTCTCCTACGTCATCTTCATCTCCATTTTCTCCTGCTTCTTCTTCTTGTTCTCCTACTCCTTATTCTTCTTCTCCTACTTCTTCTTCTTCTTCTTTTACTGCTTCTTCTTCTTCTTCTTCTGCTTCTTCTTCTTATTTTGCTGCTTCTTCTTCTTCCTCCTCCTCCTCCTCCTCCTCTTCTTTTTGTACTTCTCCTCCTCCACCTCACACTCTAACACCCCCACTTACTACGTCTTTGCGAAGGGGCAAAATAATGGCAATAGCTCTTCTTTCTCCCCTCCCCTCACCCGACTTCCTTTCGTCAGCGACTCCTTTCAGCAACGAATGATCCCTGCTACGTCATTTTCTGCATTCTTCCTCCTCTTTTTCTTTTTCTTCTTCTTTGCATCCTTGAAATCCTTCAGGATCAGTGGCACCCCCATCAACATCCTTCCTTCATTGCACATCCTATTCTAGAGACAGGAAAACTGTACTTAGCCAATCACAAAACGTCGTTTCAATGCTCTATTACCTCTTCCTTCTTCTCTTCTTCTTCTCCTTCTCCCTCTTCTTCTTTATCTTCTTCTTCCTCTTCTTCTTCTTCTTCTTCTTCTTCTTCTTCTTCTTCTTCTTCTCCTTCTTCTTCTCCTCCTTCTCCTCTTCTCATCCATTTTCTTCTTATTATTATTATTCCACCTATCCCATTTTTCCCTCATTCTCTCTTCTATAATTCGTATTTTCTCTTTCTTTTAATATTGATACTGATGAGCACACATCATAAAAAATATTGAAACCCTCCAATTATATAATAATAGATTCTCATGAATTTGTTCGTATATTTTGTTCAACTGATCTCCCTTCCTTTATCTTCTCTTCCTTCATCTTTTCACAGATGGATAGTTTGCAAGCCAACCACACTTTACCACATCATGATCTTCTTCATCATCAAAATGTTCTCCTTCTTCCCCTTCTTCTCGCTTCTTCTTCGTCCTCTTCTTCTTCTTCTTCTTCATCCTTTTTCCCCCTCTACGCAGTTTCTTGCGCATCATTAGATGCAGAGATATTATTTATACAAAACGCGTAATGGCTCGGAATGAAGTAAGGCCACATTACCATGCTGTTAAAACCTTACTACAAGATACCTTTCATGATTTGGAGTTCTAAAGGCAGATAATCTATATATGTTTTGCCTTAAAAATTGATAGAGCCTGATATGGTATAGGGGCGGTTTCCGAGCTCGGGGTCTATAATTTCTGGACTTACAGAGTCCAGGACTGAAATAAGCGCTTGGGTCTGAATCGACTTTCTGAGTCAAAATTCTAGCTTCTAAACTCCGGGGTCTATAAAGATCTCGACTTATTTGAGTCCAGGACTTCAATGTAGTTAACATGAGGGAAATTCACAATATTTTGCTGTTATATTGTTGGCAATATAGCAAAAAGAAAACAGCTGATTGCAGCGGGATAATTCAAATGAGCATGCTCTCCAAACTATTTTGTGGAAATAAGTTTCGATATCTTTGTAGGCCTATTCAAAGAAAAACCTAATCTTTTGAAAGATGAATGAATAAACATTCCATTTTTCTTTATGCTATTAGTGATCATTGATCCTAACCAGTGATTCTGGAATAAAAATTTTATTAGACTATTGAGTTTGAAAACGTATTTGTTTTGGAAAAAAAAACTGGAATAATAATTTATTATTGTTGTATTAATATGTCGAATATGACATTGATTAATAACATTCAGATTGGAATATAAATTCCAAGCCAATCCTTGTATTATTTTTCTTGACCATTTTTAGGTTATGTCACATTCGTAAAATAAGGTTAGTTTTTCACGCATAATTCTGATACAATTTTATTGCAAAATAAACTTGCAAACTATAAATTATGAATTTAGATCTAAATAATTTAGGTATTCCATGACATCTATTTGGCTTCTCATCTACTCCAAAACAATAACTGAATTGTGCTTGCTCAGTTAAGTCTAGAACTTAAATTTAAGCCCTACCCCAGTCGAGGGTTTAAAATTACGCTGTTCTAAGTTCCAGACTTAAAGATTTTTGATGAATCCTCGACTCGGAAAGAGGCGAGAATCTAATTCAAGTCCTGAACTTATAAGCCCTTTACTCAGAAAGCGAAATTATAAACTTCAGGGTCTAACATGATCTCTAAACTCCAGAGTCTATTTAAGTCCTTAACTACGTTGTTGTTCTGACTCGGAAAGCCAATTTTCTGACTCTAGAGTTTAAAGCCAGTTAAAGTCTAGAACTTAGCTGAATCCCGAGCTCGGAAACCGGCCCATAAGGTACAGTGATGGCTCATGATGAAAATCATTTATAAAGGCAGATATTATGTTTCGTCTACAAAAAACTTGTAACAGGAGATGGAATGGTGGAAATAATTTTTCAATCTATATCAATACTATCTATATATATATATATAATTGACCGAACGTAGTGAGGTCTATGTTTCAACTCGATTAGCTTTTGTCTGTCTGTATGTAACGCGATTACGGCCAAACGCGTTGATAGAACTCGATGAGATTTGACAGGAATATTCCTTTTTCAACTGCGCGACGATATATACATAAGGTATTTTGAAATTTTGCATTTTAAGGATAATATGAAAAGAACTGTTCTCCTATCTTTCACCACTTATTGTAACATGTACCTAACTGAAAAGAAGGCTATTAGATGGTGATATAGTAGAGAACACTCTTCTCATCAACGGCAATTGATTTTTCAAGCACTTTTCGCTCCCCCATACATAGATTTTCCACCTTTTTCCACCCTTTTACATTAGACTTTCCCCGGCCATACATTACCTACCCTCAACAGTGTTTCAAGTGCCTGCCTCGATGGGCTTTCCCCCTCAAGAAGAAGAAGAAGAAGAAAAACCGTGAAGAAGAAGGAAAGAATGAGTAAGAAGAGAGGTCGTAGCATCTCATAACTAAGTAATGAAATCTATCCATCTAAGGTTGGCAGACAATTTAGGATGAAAAGGTTAATTTCTTGTGTGTTATAAATAAGGGTGTGTAGTATCATCATGTCAAGGGTAAGAGCGTATATATATATATATATATATATATATATATATTATATATATATATATATATATAGTACTAGATACTGTTGGAAAGGAAAGTATGTAGAGGAATTGCGGGGGGAGGAAAAAGGAGCAGAATAGGAAGAAGAAGAACAACAACAAGAGATGAAAATGAAAAAGAATAGTGAAAATGAATGAGAGAGTAAATCGATCTGATTGGGATATATGGATTAAGCTGGAATGCTTTTCTGCCTCAATATTATTAACATAGATCTACAATTTCCATCATTGAGAAATCCATTATAGATTACTTCTCCTTGTTGAATATCTTCGAAGATATTTTTACAAGTCTCTGTAGCTTCAGAGGTAGAAAAGTATAGGACTATCTGCTTTGCCTGATGACAGACAAGGATAGCAACACCAATTTTAATCAGGTTCTGACTTTTTAACGTGTAATTCACTATGGATAAATATAATTTTTTTCAATGTCTGTAACACTTTGGCAGAGCTGGAAAGGGATAGAGCTATCTGCTTTGTCTGATGACAGATAAGGATAGCAACACATATTTTATTTTGGCGGGGTCTTATCATTCATAACTCGCTGTGTCTACCATAATAATAATTAGATTCATGAAAGACAAGACTCACTTAGAAGAGGGTATTCTAGAGGCTTTAGAAACAAACAAGAGTAATTAAGGAAAATTCCCAGTATAGTTTAAATGACCAGATTCATTTCAACCAATACAACACTACGAATTTAGTTTTATCATAAAATTGTAAGCATACATTTGTCAATAGTTTTTCCTTTTAAATATTCGTTTTATTATCTTTCACTCTTGTTTTCTTGGTTCTTATCCTGTACTGAAAGTAAATTTTGTTATTATGGCAATTCTGTTGCTTAAGCCGCCATTTTGTCACACCGTTGAGTGGGAGGAGACTGTCTAGCTGGGCCAATGGCAGGCGTTCATGCCCTCGACCAATAGCAGTACTCGCCTACTAGTATAAATTCTGCTGCTCTTGTATTTAGTTTTAGTTTATCAGAGATTGACAATTGTGTAATAACCGAAACCGGTCTCTCTAAGTATCAATAAATCTGTGGTTTTTCGACAATTTCTTAGTCTTTTTAATTCAATGATTACCACAATATCAAATTCTCAACTACACAAAAAGTATTAAAAATCGTTGTTGTCACATTCCCCCCGTACATTCCCCGTCTACAGTAGTCTACTGTGAAGCTACAAGCTACGGTATATCATTGTGAAACTATGACTACCAATTTATTATACTCATACCAATATTTTCGACTCAAAATATATGGTAAAGTAACACAATTGAATATGGTAACACAATATGCTAAAGTAATACGATAGAAGGGTATTTTACACTATCATCCACCCATCCAATATCCATCTGGGGGTCGAGAACATCCCTCCATACCCACCCCCACAACCCCCAGAAACGTGACGACAATGTCATTCGTTCGAGTCCACATCGGAAATCAAACTCGCGTTCCTCCCTCGAGCTACCTTCACCTCGAAATCGGAGAATTTGTTTGCCGGCCATCCGTTGGTTCGGAGAATCCGAGAACCCCCTCCATCTCAGAATTGGGAATCGGAGAATATGTTTGCCGGCCATCCGTTGGTACGGAGAATTCGAACTGCTCCCACCTTGGAGTCGGGAATCGGAGAATTTGTTTGTCGTCCTTCCGTTGGGTCGGAGAATTTGTTTGCTGTCCATCGGTTGGTTTTGGGGCTAGAGTGCTTGCAAACAAAACTCGAAACGGTGGCGGTGCTCGAACCCGTTACCTTCCCTCTCAGCTGTGGGGATGAAGAGTGGGATGAAACTTACTGTCTTTCTCAGAAGTAGGGATGACTATCGCTGTCACTCTCTCTCTCTCTCTCAGATGACACTCATTTTCTCTCTCAGATGTATGACATGGATGACACTCACTGTGTGTGTCTCCCTCCCTCCCACTGTCACTCTCTCTCTCTTCCTCTATCTCTCTCTCCTCCCTCTCATCCACTGTATCTCACTCTCTCTATCACACCATCTCTCTCTTTCTCACTCTCACTCTCTCTCTCTATCTTTCTCTCTCTCACTCTCTCTCTCTCTTTTTCTCTCTTACTCAGATGACACCGGGATTTATTCAAACAACTCTCTGGGATCCCCTTATACTGAAGACATCTGGTACCCGGTGAAAGATTCCCTGTAGAGTGAGGGGGAAGGAAGTGGTTGAGTTTCCCCTCTCTATTTATCAGGAGGGTGTTCGGTTCAAATATTGTTATTAAACTTGATATTATGTAAAGTTGTGGCGTGACTAGAATGCGCAACCAACTCTATGCAAAGGTCGGATTAGTGGTGTAAAATACTGGCACGTTTTGTGAACTTAGATGCTTCTACTCCATATTTTTCTTCTTCTTCTTCTTCTTCTTCTTCTTTTCCTCCTCCTCCTCCTCCTTCTCCTCCTTCTTACTTTATTATCTGGATTCAAATACAGTCGACAAAGATTAGTAAATTTGACTGGCTCACATTAGAAGATTGAAATTTGGCAACACAAATATTTGAATCATTCACTAAATACCGGTTGCACAGAGCCTGTTAAATTTTAATCATGATTACATTCCACGAGAACCAATCAGAGAAGGTTTTACTGAGGAGAAGGCTTCTTTGACTGGTTTAATCGGGATTAGAATTTGGAAGGCTTTTGTGCAACCAGGTACAAGTCTTTAAACTTGTTTCAATCACATTATCCCAGTAGAGTTGAGTATTTTATAGCTTGTATAATAATGTAGCTAAGTATGGTTTGATATTCCGTTCATGGTCTTCTCTTTGCATGATAATATATTCATAACGCAAAACGTTACAGTTGAAAACTCTTTACAGTGGAGAGACCTGAATTGAGGTTGAAAATTTTGTCTGTGATAAATTTCCTCAGTTATAATACCATGAACCTTCCTCTATTATTTCAGACAAACTTCAATCACAAGATCTGTTCCATAGAAATACTTCGAACTCTGATACAGAATAAAATTCTTGCTGGGAGTTTAGTGATATAACTGATATTGTCAGTAAAGTTGATAGAAAATTCCTCCAATTTCATTACAGTAGCAGAATTTTCACCGCAATATCCAACAGAAGAAATTGTGATGTTGAAAGGAAAATGTTGGCCCGTTGAAACAATAATCTTCAGGAGAAACGCTGACAAGAAATTTTCCACCCATATAGTTTCTAGTTTATGAATGTTGCACAGGGGGATTTGATGCATAAAAATGCTGCAACATCTACAGAATATCTGCAGTACAAATTCAAGTTAACTCATAAGTTCTTAGAAAATGTTGGTGACATAAAATTGGTAACATTGTGCAGGGGAGAATATAAAGATGTTTCAATTTTCTCTGTGAAAGGGGGAAAATTATTGTTTTCAATTTGAACAAAAATTTGTTGACTATTTTGTTCAAACGATGATGTTATTCGAGAGATTTTCTTTTTGTTTCTGTGTTGACTGCAACTGTTTCTTGTGGTGGTGGGGAAGAGAATGGTTGATTTTATTCTAATATAAATCTCTTGAAATATTTCCATTTTTTTTGTTCGAGAGGAAATTTTAAGCTCCTGTTTGAACGAAAAACTAATAAATTTCCTAGCAAGAGAGCAAACACTATGACATCAACATTTCTCACAATAGCAAAGTATTATCAGTTTATTATTCTGGTATTAAACTATTCGTGGCAAAACTTATTACATTACATTTACATTTAAATTACATTTATTACATTCCTTAATCACAACATCAAATTAATGATTGGGAGAGAATCAACAGGATAAACCCAAAACTGTTCCTCTCCCTAATTATGATAAAAATAGTTCAAATGAGGTTATGAAAACACTTTTATAAAGATCACGAAAATTTACAGTCCAAATATACATTATACTAAAAAGTTTGTATCTCGGTTGATCAGAAAGATGAAACAAATTATTATTACACTTGAAAATGCATTAATAAATTGAAAAATATTAGAAAACTTGATAAATTTGAAGCCAGAAAATTCACAAAAACATTCACTATCAGCATATGATCGTACTCTAATTACTAATACAAAAGTATTAATTAAACAGTAACAATGATAACACACTGTTCAAATGCATCTATTTTTTCAAAAAATGCAGTAAGAAAACTGAACAATAGAAAAATTTCTATTTCATTCCATCCTACACACATAAACACTCTCATTCCACAAACAATATTGTACTTTGCTAGAATATATTCCATATCTCATGCTGCTCAAATAAAAATAGAAGAGCAGAAATTGTGGAGTTCACAGAAAAACACAAGTAAGAAAACTAGACTTGTAGAAAGATATTGTTCGAGCAAAGGTGTAAGAACAGCTACTGTAGGTACTTAACTGAGCTTGAAATGAAAGAAAATGAAGCATTTTCTTCTCTTACCTTATACTCATTCTTCTTCTCGTCCTTCTTCTTTTTCTTCTTCTTATTCTTCTTCTTCTTCTCCTTCTCCTTCTTCTCCCTATTCTTCTTCTCCTTATTCTTCGTCTCATCCGTCTTCTTCTGTCCCTCCTACTGCTTCTCCCTCGTCTCCTTTTATTTCTGCAATACAAGCCAATAGCAATTCTCACAATAATTCTTTCTTCCGACGGTAGCCAATCGTCACCCAAACGAAAGAAGGCCAATTTTCCCTTTCACGTCCTTTTTGAGGGAAAGAGGGTTTGAAGGGGGTTAGTAACCCTGACCTCCCCCCAATCACCCCTTACAGAGCTGGTGGTATGCCAAACTGACCGTTAAATTGGCAATAATTGTCGCCTCGTTCATTCTATCTGTCCTCACTTTCTTCAACCACTTCTGCTTCTTCTTCTCCTTCTTCTTCTTCTTTCTCCTCTTCATGTTCTCTCTTCTCCTTCTCCTTCTTCCTTTACCTCTTCTTCTTTTCCTTCTAACCCTTCTTCTTCTTCACCTCCTTGTTCTTCTTCTTGTTTATCTTCCCTTCTCGCTTTTCATCCTCCCTCTTATAATCTTTTCTTCTCTGAACACTTTCCTCTCTTGCAACTTTTATTTGCTCCTCTCACTTTGCTTATCCCTTCTTTCTTGAAATTGTTCTCTCTTCTCTCTCAATAGTATTTGTTTGTTGTACTTCGTTTTACCTCTCTCTCAGTATAATTCGTGTTTCTTTTAGACCGTTTAACCGCTTTCTCATCTCTCTCAGTATTTTCGTTACTTGTACTTTGTTCAACCTCTGCCACTCTCTCTCTCTCTCTCTCTCTGTAAAGAGATTAAAGGCAGCGATTCTATTCTCTCCCTCTTTCTCTCACGCTCTCTCCCTCTTTCTCTCTCGCTCTCTCTCTCGCTCTCTCTCTCTCTCTCTCTCTCTCTCTCTCTCACTCTCTCTCTACATCTATCTATCTATTTATCACTCTATCTGTCTCTCTGTCTCTATCTCCCAGTATGAGTTTTTCCTTGTACTCCGTTTAACCTCTCTCTCACTCTCCTCCTCAGTATTAGTTTTCCCTTGTACTCCGTTTAACCTCTCTTTCTCTCTCAGTATTATTTGTCCCTCGTACTTCGTTTAACACGACGCATTAGCTCACTCTATTGGAAAAAGGCGACAATCATTGTTTTTCGGTCAAGATCTATTGCTTTTTCCGGCCAATTTATTAATGACCATTTTCCAAGTGAGGAGTGCTCTGATCAAGCAAACTGTGAACACAGAACGGATTCTCTCTTCTTCTCCATCTTCTTTCTCCTCTTCTTCTTCTTCTTCTTCTTCTCTTCTTCTTCTTCTTCTTCTTCTTCTTCTACTTCTTCTTCTTCTACTTCTTCTTCTCTATCTCCTTTTACTTCTTCTTCTTCTACTTCAACTGTCTTCCTCTTCTTCAACTTCTCCTTTTTCTCCTTTCCTTCTCCATCATCTTTTTCTTTTCAGTGTGTTTAACACTCTCCCAATTATTAAAGTTGGTTTCACCCTGTCTGTACATTTAGAAGTACTCCATTCTCCTCTATAAGTTTTTCTCATTTGAAGCACAAAAACTGAAAAAATGTCTTCTTGCAGGTTATAAGAGAATTTATTAACCGTTGTTCTTCTTCTTTTTCATTCTAATAATCTCCTCACAATTTTCTCTTTCCGTTCTCTTCTACGTTCCACAAATTCCTATCTACGTCATTTCTTTGATATTTTCGAACCTCTTCTACAGATTCCTCTCATTTCCTCATCTATCTTCCAATCTTTATCTTCATTCTATTTCAGTGTAGCTTTATCCTCCATTTCCAGATTGTCTCTACACATAGGCTGCAATTAATGTACGGTAAATCCTTCCCTCTAATGGAGAAAGCTATTCATGAGGAAGATTCAATGTAGCAGGAGTAAATTTTGGATGAATTATGGCTTAAATTGTAATTGTCGTATTCCTGTTTTCCTAGTACAAGGTGAAACATAGCATCAAGATTGCGAAAGAGTGTTGAATGTAATACATGTATTCAAATGGGTCAATACAAACCGCTCCAATATGTGCCTTGTCATTTGAATACATGCATTACATTCTACTCTCTCAAGCTGCTCAACTATGTTTGCTCTCATAATTATGTTAAGGTAGCATAAATTTTGATTATTATTCAACGAAAATCCTAAATAAATTCTGTAAATCACCCCGAAGACTTCTGCTACTGCAGACATTGACAACAGGGTTAACAGCTAGATGGAAATTAGTAGTAAATTAGCAGTAGCAGAAGTTTTCGGGGTGATTTACAGCATTTATTTAGGATTTTCATTAAATAATAATTATATATTAATTACCATTTGAATAAATACATTTTAATAAATGCCTCTATTCAATCCAATCTATAAATTTTGAGTTGAACTTGCTGCTCGCATTGTAAAATGATTGATAAATTAATAAATTAAATTCAAATTATAAGCTGAATGTGAGTCGGACCAGGCAATAGCCTATTCCCTTTTTGAAAGAAGAAGAAGAAGAAGGAGAAGAAGAAGAAGAAGAAGAAGAAGAAGAAGAAGGAGAAGAAGAAGAAGAAGAAGAAGAAGAAGAAGAAGAGAAGAAGAAGAAGAAGAAGAAGAGAAGAAGAAGAAGAGAAGAAGAAGTAGAAGTAGAAGAAGTAGAAGAAGACTGGTGAAGTGGAAGAGGAAAATAAATGAATTGATAGTCTAATAATTTTTATAAATAATCGTAAGAAACCTCCAAAACCAAAAATTTGAATGTAGAGGTAAGTTTTTTTCAAGGAAACAAGGAGAATAAAGGAATTTGTGTTGAAAGAACAATTCACTATCTTTTTCAACACAAAAGCTCTCACAATTAACTATTCTCAACTCATTAAATCAGTGTTCAATCAGAAATGATCATAACAAACTTTCATACACGAAAAATTTGAGTCAGAAAGTTAAATTATAGAAAAGAAGTAGTTGAAAGAAGAAGCCTCCATTTTTTCAACAGAAGGCCTTCACAATTAACTATTCTCCACTCATTAAATCAGTGTTCCACCAAAAAACATCGTGAGAAACCTCTAAAACCGAGAATTTGGATGTAGAGGTAAGTTTTTCAAAGAAAACGAGGAGAATAGAGGAATTTTTTTTGGAAGAACAATTCGCTATCTTTTTCAACTCAAAAGCTCTCACAATAATTAACTATTCTGAACTCATTAATTCAGTGTACCACCAATAAACATCGTAAGAAACCTCTAAAATCGAAAATTTGGATGTAGATGTAAGTTTTTCTAAAAAAAACAAGGAGAATAGGGGAATTTGTGTTGAAAGAACAATTCGCTATCTTTTTCAACTCAAAATCTCTCACAATAATTAACTATTCTCAACTCATTAAATCAGTGTACCACCAAAAATGATCTTAACAAACCTTCATAACGAAAAATATGAGTCAGAAAGTTGAATAATTATAGAAAAGAAGTAGTTGAAAGGAGAAGTCTTCATTATTTCAACTCAAAAGCTCTCACAATCAACTATTCTCAACTCATTAAATCAGTGTTCCACCAAAAATGATCTTAACAAACCTTCATACACGAAAAATATGAGTCAGAAAGTGAAATTATAGAAGAGAAGTAGTTGAAAGAAGAAGTCTCCATTTTTCAACACAAGGCCTTCCTAATTTAACTATTCTCAACTCATTAAATCAGTGTTTCACCAAAAAACATCGTAAGAAACCTCTAAAACCGAGAATTTGGATGTAGAGGTAAGTTTTTTTAAAGAAAACAAGGAGAGTAGAGGAATTTGTGTTGGAAGGACAATTCGCTATCTTTTTTAACTCAAAAGCTATCACATTCAACTCTTCTCAACTCATTGAATCAGTGTTCAACCAAAAAATATCTTAACAAACTTCCATACACTAAAAATATGAGTCAGAAAGTTAAATTATAGAAAAGAAGTAGTTGAAAGAAGAAGTCTCCATTTTTCAACACAAAGGCTTTAACAGTTAACTATTCTCCACTCATTAAATCAGTGTACCACCAAAAATGGACTTAACAAACCTTCATACAAGAAAAATATGAGTCAGAAAGTTAAATAATTATAGGAATGAAGTAGTTGAAAGGAGAAGTCTTCATTATTTCAACTCAAAAGCTCTCACAATCAACTATTCTCAACTCATTAAATCAGTGTTCCACCAAAAATGATCTTAACAAACCTTCATACACGAAAAATATGAGTCAGAAAGTGAAAATATAGAAAAGAAGTAGTTGAAAGAGGAAGTCTCCATTTTTTCAACCTAAGGCCTTCACAATTAACTATTATCCGCTCATTAAATCAGTGTTCTACCAAAAAACATCGTAAGAAACCTCCAAAACAGAAAATTTGGATGCAGAAGTAAGTGCATCAAAGAAAAAAAAGATGAATAGAGGAAGTAATTGAAATAACAATTCGCAATATTTTGAACTTAGAAGCTCTCACAATTAACTATTCTGAACTCATTAAATCAGTGTACCACCAAAAAACATCGTAAGAAACCTCTAAAACCGAGAATTTGGATGTAGAGGTAAGTTTTTTAAAGAAAACGAGGAGAATAGAGGAATTTTTGTTGAAAGAACAATTCGCTATCTTTTTCAACTCAAAAGCTTCCACAATTAACTATTCTCAACTCATTGAATCAGTTTTCTACCAAAAAACATCGTAAGAAACCTCCAAAACCGAAAATTTGGATGTAGAGGTAAGTTTTTTAAAGAAAACGAGGAGAATAGAGGAATTTTTGTTGAAAGAACAATTCGCTATCTTTTTCAACTCAAAAGCTCTCACAATAATTAACTATTCTCAACTCATTAAATCAGTGTTCCACCAAAAAACATCGTAAGAAACCTCTAAAAGCTCTCCTGATGAGTAAGGCGTTTTTAGCACGCAAATATTGTTAGCGTGTTTCAGAGCACTGTCGTAAAGTCTGCTTTACACCAACTAGATCACTCTAGATAACTCTAGATAAAGCGGCGTTGAGTGTAGAGTACACTTCCTACCTCCAGATCGCTCTAGATAAGTCTAGCTAGATAAAGGCTGATGTTCTAGTATCCACTACACTTCCTTGTTACAACTTCCGAGCGAGCTGAATTAAAACTCCACTAAAACTGATAAGAAGGGATGAAAAATTGATTTGAAACTACCTCGGCTACATTTAAGCACTCGAAACATTCGTCGGCGGATTTGTGATAAGCTTGGATCAATGGAGGATATTTTATATTATCAATTATTGGCATTGAAAAGTTATTTGGCATGACATTTTAGAGTTGATATTAAAAATTATATCTCAAATTCACACCGGTAGTCAAGAACCAACAAATTGAATGAAAATAAATGCAAAATATAAATAATATAGTGTCTATGTTGGTATTATTTTGTAGACTACTGGCAGAAGCTATGTACTGTAATAATAATATAACAAGGTGATAAATTCATCTTCTTTTTCTTCCCTCATTCTAAATGCTATACTCTAATACCAAACCTGCACGTCTTCATCATGATATGTTGTTCTTCTTCTTCTTCTTCTTCTTCTTCTTCTTCTTTCTTCTTCTTCTTCTTCTTCTTCTTCTCTTTCTCTTTCTTTTTCGTCTTCTTTCTTCTTCTTCTTCTCTTCTTCTTCTTATTCTTCTTCTTCTCTTCTTCTTCTTCTTCTCCTGCTTATTCTCTGCTATTCTTCTTCTTCTTCTTCTTCTTCTCTTATTCTTCTTCTCTTCTTCTTCTTCTTCTTCTTTTTCTTCTCCTGCTTATTCTCCTTCTTTATTCTTCTTCTCTTCTCTTCTCTTCTTCTTCTTCTTCTTCTTCTTCTTCTTCTTCTTCTTCTTCTTCTTCTTCTTCTTCTTCTTCTTCTTCTTCTTCTTCTTCTTCTCTTCTTCTTCTCTGCTTATTCTCTGCTTATTCTCCTTCTTTTCCTCACTATACTATTAATAATGAGCTCAATGCAGAATACATAGCAATTCTGTTCTTAAGGTGCGTACAGATATACGCGCCTCCAGCTCGCTCCGCAATACTCCGCGCACGCTCAGCACTCGCTCTGCAATCGCTCCGAGCATGAACGTTATAAGAGTGACGTTCGGTTGCGGAGCAGAGCGATTGATGATTGACCGGGGAGCAAGAGTGGAACGCGAGAAGAGCCAACATCTCCCGTAACGTTCATGTTCGGTGCGAGTGCGAAGCGGGGGCGGAGCGATTGCGGAGCAATGGCGGAACGAGGGCGGAGCGTGCGCGGAGGGTTGGAGGCGCGTATATATGTGATGTACGCACCTTAAGAAATATAGACTATAAGCTAGAGTGAAATTGAAAAAATCATATCACATAGAAGGAAAATCTCTTTTACTTTGTAAATTCCAAGCAAAATTTACAATAAGCCATCATAGGAAATTATCTGTGATTAACACTGCACGTATGGCATACCACATAAGCATCTTGTAAATAATACAGTACTCTTCAAAGTTCAATTTCCATCCACAAAAATCTACCATCAGAAATTACAAGAACAAGATTAGACAACAATAAAAATAGATCTACCATTGAGTACTGGAAACTTGTAAAGGAAAAGTACCCACCCAATAATCCTAGGAAAAAACACAGGAAAATAGTGTGAAAATAGGGAAGACCCTCAACGGTCGGAAGTAATCCACAAACTAAAGCAGTAGATTAACAAGATTAACAGCAGGTGAGGTACCTACTAGAGATAAGTAGAACCCTTCTTGCTTTCTATTTCCTTAACAGGTTGTATACTTCGTGTCTTGTCTCATTTTATATTCTGTACATCCTCTGACATTGAAGCAGGGTGCAAGTGATGTATAGTACATCAGACCTCTTTGTTCTTGGTTCACACTCTCTTGTAAAGTACATCACACTTTTTTGTTTCCTGAGGTTTTAGTGTGACTCCCAATTCACGGATTTCTCATCACGAATGGCTGTGATTCGTGATTGGTTGATGTATTTATAGTTTCCTCCCTTTATGTTCTTTGGAATATTTATGCATTTATTTATTATATTTATTGTTTTCTCCCCTTTATGTTCTTTGGAAAATCTATCCATTAATTTATTGGATAGTTCAAACAAAACAATGGGTAAACAGAAAAGAAAAAAGGCTATTGCCCAAAACTTATTCTATTTTATTTTTTTAATCATTCAAAATTAAACAACTCAAGGTGCGTACAGATATACGCGCCGCGAAGATGAGCAATTCACTTTTAATCAGCTGACTATATCTGTATTTTTACAGGAACGGTAAGATACAGATATAAAAAGCTTGGCATCAGCTGATTAAAAGTGAATTGCTCATGTTCGCGGCGCGTAAATCTGTACGCACCTTTACAGAAAAGTACCACAGTCTTATAAGCCCAAAACGGTACCAATTCTAATTTATACAAAACAGTCCAAATGTAGCTAGGTTATGTGTCACTTCAACATTCTTCAGTTCCACAGTCAATTTACAATTCAAAACTCACACAAAAATCATTTCTAAATTGAAAAAATACTTCTAAATTGGATTAAATCAATTACAAATATTAATAAAATTCTAAACTTTGAAAAAACTATAACATTTTGAGACCGAAAAGAAAAACACACTATTTAGAACTTATCACAGCAGTGTTAACTTGTTCTATTTCTAAATTTATGTTTCAAATCTACATAACCTAGGATGATGTTATGTCCATTCCAATTTCTCAATTATTGTCAAAACTACAATAAGTATCCATTATCATTAAAATTATTTCAATACACCACTTGCTAATTTGTTTGCTAACATGTCTAAAGCCGTGTTCACACTGAACAAATGTTCGACAAATTTGTTTATTGAAACAGTTTGGGCAAATTTTATTATGTTTGACAAACAATGACGTTTTCCCGTGGCCAGTGTGGACGCGTCACCAAACAAAATAGAGAAAAGTAAGTCGAGAGAACAGGTTTTATGCTTTACAGCAAGCACTGAAAATGTTTGGGAAAACATTAATTTTTTGGTTGACAATGATTGACCAAATGTTTTAAAATGTTTGTCCCTGATTTCCTCAACAAACATGTTCGCTGAACATGTATGTCAAACATTTGTTCAGTGTGAACACGGCTTATGAGAATTAATCGTTTATGAATAATTATATAATAGTTCAAAACCCGGAATGAGCCGGTTGAAGGCTCATGATGCGTTCAGATTGGAAACCGAAATCTCGAGTTGCGTTTACATTGAAAACCGCCTTAATTACTTGTAATTAACGCTACTCCTGAATAGCAGTTGGCTGAGTTGTAAAGAGTGAGTGAGAGAGAGAAAGAGAAATAATTGAGTAAAAGAGTGAGTGAGTGAGAGAGTGAGGGAGTTAATGAATGAATGAGCGAGTGAGAGAGAGAGTGATTTATTGAGTCAGAGTGAGTGGGAGAGAGAGAGACTCAATGACCCATTTGTTTGGTGAGTGATAGAGTAAGAAAAAGAGATAGTGAGTGAGTGTGAGAGTGAGGGAGTGAATGAATGAAGGAGTGGGTGAGAGGGAGTGATTGATTAAGTCAGAGTGAGTGAGAGAGAGACTGAGTGAGTGAGAGACCGAGTAGGTAAGTGAGTGAGAGATAAAATGAGAGACTGATGAATGATTGACAAGTAGTGCTTGTCTTCACAGTTGAAGGGTGAATCAAGTTGCGTGCTCAAGTGATTTCAAGAAGTGCTCGGTTGAAGGAAGGGGTTGAAACTGATAAGGACACCTTGGGGGTGTGAGGGAGAGAAGAGAGAGAACGTAGAGGAAGTGGAGAGGGGCAATATAGTGAGATTCACGTTGAAAAGTCAGTAGAAATGATAGAAGAGCAGAGTTGCCAATTTCCATATTTTCACTGTCTTCTACAGTTGAAAGTTAAGACATTGATGTTGTCAATAACATATATTATATTATATTATAATATCATATTATATTATATTATATTATATTATATATAATATTATATTATAGCAGAGACAAGAAATATATATTTCTTATGCTTATCCTTTATCTATGATTATAGCCATATTTAAACATCATACACCAACGTCTTATTCTTTTTTGTCTCACTATTCATTCTTTAAACTCTATTTAACTGTTCATTCTTTTCCCAATTATGGAGGAATACCACATTACATCTCTTACCATACAATCAAATTATTGCCTTCTCCTTCTATAGTATTGTAGACAGGATCCAAATCATCTTGGTATATCTGATGTGATTATCAATTCTCGTTGATAATTATTAACTCTTTCTAAAATATATTTTATTCTTTATAAAATATATTCACTAATAATTCAATGACAATAATAATAATAATAATAATAATAATAATAATAATAATAATAATAATAATAATAATAATAATAATATCGTGTGACCTTGTTGGCTGAGGTCTGGTGTCATAGTTTTCAGGTCGCAACTAATCAATTTCAGGGCCTCTGACATGACCTAACGACAAATTCCCATAATTGGGATTGAATAGCTTAATAATTATCCATATTCACCCACTATTTTGTTGTTACTTTTTGGATATTACTATTTTGATGTTACAAACACCGAAGTGTAGTGAATATTATTATATTTAAATAAAGGATTAAGTTTTCTCCCATTTCAGGGAACTTAACTTCACTTCCAAGTAACCATTATCTTTGTCTTCTTAGAATTTATCTTTATTATTATATATTATATTTATTGCTAAAAAAAAAATAATAATAATATCGAGTGACCTGGCTGGCTCAGGTCTGGTGTCAGAGTTTTCAGGTCGCAACTGATCAATTTCAGGGCCTCTGACATGACCTAACGACTGCTTTTCAGGCAGCCGGGACCGACGGCTTAACGTGTCCATCCGAAACACGGGAGTGGCCCGAGATAAATATGTTGCCCGGGCCGGGATTTGAACCCGGGCCTCTGAATAAAAAACCACAAACCATTCGGCAACAATATGGAAGTAGAAAAGGATAGAGCGTTTTGAGCTTTGTCTAATGATAGACAAGGATAACAAACCAATGTTAATCAGGTGCTGACTTTGTGAAGAGAATCTTACAGTGCAGTGTGAAGGGGCCTTAAAACAGGGGTAGATTAGCAAAGGTTCCTATCTCAAGTCAACTAATGTCTAATGTTTAACTGGGCTAACTTGCTAGTTACACCAACTGCGAAGTCAGCATTATTTGAATTGGTAGTATTGGTGTAAATTACAGGAAATACTGACAGTTTAAAGTGAATCTTGTTGAAGTAGTGAGACTGACTGATGTGTCAGTGTTGGTCGAATGGGAAGTATTGATGCTTTGTATGAGGAAAGCTGACAGTATGAAGTGAAACATGGCAGTAGTAAAGTGAGGTGTAAGATCATTAATCACCATTTCAAAGCGCCAAGTCCTGTTCTGCCGACGAAGCAGCTATTCACACGTGATTAGGCAGGCTGTGACTTCGTGGCGACGAATAATGTGTCGAAGAAGGAGAAGGAGAAGATGGAGAAAGATGGAAGGAAGAGAAAGTAGGTGGTAGGAGAGGTAGGGAAGGAGGGAAGGGTGGACAAGTGGGCGGATAAGGAGGAAGAGAGGAGAAGTAGGAGCAGATGATAGGAGAAGTAGATAAAAAGGTGGTAGTAGAAAGTAGATAACAAGGAAGAAGAAAGGGAAATAGAAGAAGCAGGTAGAGTAGTGAAAAGCAGTTGTAATAGACATAGTAGTTCTAACGGAAAAAGTGACAGAAGTGAAGGAAGAAGAAGAAGAAAGAAGGAAGAAGAGAAGAAGAAGAGAGAAGAAGAAGAGAGAAGAAGAAGAAGAAAAGAAGAAGAAGAAGAAGAAAAGAAAGAAGAGAAGAAGAAAGAAGAAGAAGAAGAGAAGAAGAAGAAGAAGAAAGAAGAAGAAGAAGAAGAAGAAAGAAGAAGAAGAAGAAGAAGAAGAGAAGAAGAAGAGAGAAGAAGAAGAAGAGAAGAGAAGAAGAAGAAGAAGAAGAAGGAAGAAGAAGAAAGAAGAGAGAAGAAGAAGAAGAGAAGAAGATTAAGAGTATGATGATCAAGAGAAGAAGGAACATGAGAAGGAATTGAATAATTAATTTGATATAACTATGAAGGATAATAACATACAAAGATCTTCCATGAACCCATGGTTTAGGAAGTTAATATTTCAAATTCCACTGTTAACTCTCAAGCCGATGGTCCTATAGTCCGAGAGATATTACTTTTTACATGGCTTTCTCTCGAAGACAAAGAGGCCCGATGCTCTTTCCTTCACTAATCACTGCCACTACCTAACATGCTACCACATCCAATTGTGCGCAGCATGCTTACTCCTCCCCACTTCTCTGTCTTCTTTGTGCTACAAACTGTGCAACGAGAAACTGGTTTCCCCTCTTCATGTTGAAAGTAATATCTCTCGGACTATAGTAGTTATTTCATGTCTTGCTGGTAGTCTCTTATACCGTACCGTTCTCAAGATGAGTACAGATATACGCGCCGCGAACATGAGCAATTCACTTTTAATCAGCTGACTATATCTGTATTTTTACAGAAACGGTAAGATACAGATAAAAAAGCTTGGCATCAGCTGATTAAAAGTGAATTGCTCATGTTCGCGGCGCGTATATCTGTACGCACCTTTACACTCTCACCCGGCCAACACAGTAATAAAAGACAGTAGTCAACAGTAATTGGCTTGAGTGGAAAAGTAGGCTTCAAATTTGGTAATCGACTCGAGTTAAGAAAACGTCTAGAAATTAGGAACTTAAACTACCATGGGATATCTTCTTATGCTATCTTTTCTCCATGATATAACTCTGCCTTGTAACTGCCAGAGGCAGAACATCTGGAAGGATCCACCTGCCAATAGAAACAATCAGAATAATGATTGTATAATTTATAATGATTCAATAATCCATTATTCAGAATAATGAACACTCTAATGTTCTTTCGCTATATTGACACACTCATTTATCTCATTATGTGAATGATTCACTTATTTGTTCCATTTATTGAATGATTGAGACGCATAACCTGTATTGAAATATCTTCTCTTTTTGTAAATAATATGGAATTTGCTGTATTGAGTGCTAATTTTCTCCAATTTTGTGTTTTCAGTTGAGGTGGAGACAGACTTTGCCCTGTGGATTGGCCTAGCAGTAGCTATCTGTGTATTCAGCTGCGTGGCAGCCATCATTGTATTCAGTCTGCGCAAGAAGGGAAGAGATCACAGCATGTATAACATGGCTGGGCATGTACCAGGTAAGATAATTTGATAAGAATATTCAAAAATTGCTTCAAATAACCTCCGAAATTTGTCCCAGTAGACTATGTATAGTGAGGTCCACGCTATAATGGCAGTGAAGAAAGATAGGAGAAAAACGTTGCCAAGTCTCTCCATTTTGCCACTGACTGTACACAGCTGTTACTCAATTCATCCCATTAAATTTAATCTAATAATAATTATAATTTCCTTGATAAAATAATCAATTTTATGTCAAATTGATCAAGAAAATATATTAATTTTTTCATAATTTGATTCAAAAACTTGCTTTCATGACTGAGATCAGATTTTTATTTTTTATACAAACCTGAAATGGCGGCTAATTTAAAAAGCTGTGATACCACAATCTGAATTTCAAAACAACAGAAATTGAGTTATTTGGTGGGTATTCTATTCCAATTTTCTTTAAAAATAATAGAAAAATAGAAATCCTATTTAAAAATATGTAATTTCAATGGATTAATTCTGAAATAACTTTTCAATATTATTTACACCGGTACGAGTAGGTCTAACCTATACGGGTAGACTAACTGAAGCATGAATGAAGTCTAGGATGGTTAGCTATCTACTTTTAAAATGTCATTTCAGGTATTTTAATTTGTGTTTCTCATACGGTTATGTTTAAAAATTATTTCATTGTTTCAATAATACATTTTAAAGCAATCATACGACTTGTGTACTCAAGTATTTTGATGGAATGGAGAAAAAAATGGCGGCTGAGAATATGGTTTGTTCAGTTTTGTACAGACACTGTCAAAAGTAAATATAAAATATTCTGGCAAATGGCCAACATTGCAAAGCGAAAGAGAGATTGCTATATGTTTTATTGTATAATGGAAAAGGACAGCAGCAGTATTGTCAATCGTACACTGCCATTCTAATGTGGACCTCACTCTAGTAGCTGATTTGATTCTGAAATTTTTATTTTATTTAAATATTTCTGCATAAATTTTACTATAATTATAGTCTATATACTGTTGTGAGTCCAACGTCGTCTGAGAGCCTAAATTTTGAATGGAAGAATAAGAAGAGAAGAATATTATTCTTCCCATTTGATTCGATCAAAATACACCATAATTCAAAAATAATACCACAACTTTGAAAATCTGTATTTAATCAAGGAAAAATAATAGAAACTTGGGTTATGAATCAAAATTAAGAGTATTAAAATAAGTTTTTCTTATTATTTCAAACTGTATGTGAATTCTTGCTCAATTGGGGTATGAAAGATTGATAAAACCTTCGTTTAATTCATTTCAAAGAACCTATGGTGATGTCTCACGTTATTATGACAGTGGAAGAAGTTAGGAGAACAGCATTGCCGATTCTCTGCCTTGCCACTACCTTCTATAGAGGATAACTGATACCGGTATATCTGATGAAATATCTTTTTGTGTAGTTGATATTGTGGTAATTATTCATATTGAATGAAAAAGACTGAGAAATTGTCAAAAACCACAGATTTATTGATACTTAGAAAGACCGGTTTCTGTTCTGATAAACTGAGTTTATCAGAGATTGACAATGGTGTAATAACCGAAACCGGTCATTTCTAAGTATCAATAAATCTGTGGTTTTTGACAATTTCTTAGTCTTTTTCATTCAAAATGATGAAATATCAACTGCTAATTTTTGTTTTAAATAATCAATTATATTTTATTTATCAAAAAAAAGTAAATTATCAAATTGAAAAGTCTCTTAATTTGGATTAAATATTTTGTTGATTAATAATATTTCCACATTGTTAATATATACTATAGTAAAGGAAAGAACTGGCTTTTACACGTACGGTAGAGGAAAATTTATTATGTTTGACGCATCATCGCATCTGAACTACTGGACTGATTAACTTGAAATTTTGCATATAGACCCTTAAGTGAACGAGGATGGTTATAGTCCTATTTTCAATTCATCAAGGCTCCATTATGTCAAGTTTCAAAATAGATCCTTGCAGAGCACGGGTTACCTGCTAGTCAATAATACTCTCACATTGATAGAAAAGGATCTGGCAACGTTGAAGAGCTAGAAAAGGATAGCAGTATCTGTTTTGTCGAATGATAGACAAGGATAGCAACACCAATGTGAAAAATAAAAATTGTACACGTGAAATTCTAACCTTATCTTGGACTTTCTCATCTATAAATTTGGAAGAAAAATAGCACAAGGACTACCTTATTATTTTATCTTTCAATGTTATTACATTAGTGTTATTTGCATTGTAAATAAATAAATGAATGAATAAATAAATAAATAAATAAATAAATTGAATGAAAAAGACTAAGAAATTGTCAAAAAACCACTGACTTATTGATAATTAGAAAGACCGGTCTCGGTTATTACACCATTGTCAATCTCTGATAAACTCTTTATTTTATTAGAAGTTTATCAGAGATTGACAATGATGTAATAACCGAAACCGGTCTTTCTAATTATCAATAAGTCAGTGGTTTTTTGACAATTTCTTAGTCTTTTTCATTCAATATGAATAATTACCACAATATCAACTTCTCAACTACACAAAAAATAAATAAATAAATAAATGTTAATCAAATACTAATGTAGACCTCACTGTTGTGATAATTATGTTATGAGTTTTATACTACAGGACTTTAAATTTGTCGTCAGTTAACACAAAGTTTTTTAACCGTGATACAGTATCTCTTGCAGCACTAATCCAAAAATAACATACACATTTCACACCAAAAATCTATGACCTGTTTTACTGCTTTGATCAACAAATCACGTCACGTCTGAATCAACATGGATTCAAATTCAATCAAAATTTGAAATCATAAATTAATAGGATGTGAACGCAAATCGATTAATGGGATAATGATGGATGTGCGGTGCGGGAAGGGGGTGCGGGAAGGGGGTGCTCACTCAGTGAGTGGCTTAATTAAGTTGGCGAGGGCTTAGAGTCGGTGCTTATCTCGGCTTAACTATATATAATTAGTGTAATTAACGGATTCTACACATCTCTCTCTCTCCCTCACTCTCTCCCTCTATCTCTCTCTGTGTCTTGTTTAGTCTCTCTTTTTGTTGTACTCCTCAAATTTCTCCATATAGGAAATAATATCATTATAGGTATACTCCTCTGATATCTATACTTCTCCTCTCTCTTTCGTCTCTCACTCACTATCTCACTCTTTCTCGCTCTCTCTCTCTCTCACTCACTCTCTCTTTCTCACTCACTCTTTCATACTCACTCTCTCTCACCCCCTGTATCTGCTCTGTTTCGTCTCTCTTCTTATTGTACTGTCTACTTCTCAAATTTCTCCATACAGGAAATTTCATTATATGTATACTCCTCTGATATCTATACTTCTCCTCTCTCTTTCTTCTCTCACTCACTCACCCACTCTCTCTCTCCATCTATCTATCTCTCTCTTTCTCTCACTCTTTCCCACTCTCTTGCGCTCGTATAATTGATATAGGTACAATGAATCCTTCTCTGATATGGGTGTATCCTCTCTCCTACTCCCACTCATTCTCTACTCATTCATTCACATCCTCAGCATCCTCTTTCATATTCTTCTTTTTCTCCCGTCTTCTTCTTCTCTCGTCGTCTTCTTCTTCTTATTTTTCTTCTTCTTCTTCGTCATCAAGCTTTTTAATATTCAATAATGGTTTTTGTTCTTGAAAACATGATTGAAAGTACATCTCATAGTGAAGCCTGTCTAACTGACCTTATCAATCATTCATGCCTAATTGATTGAAATTTGTGCGATGTTGATTAGTGATATGATTGATTAGTGATTAGTAATATGAGTAGTATAATATTGGAGTAATATGTGGGTTTGATTAAATATCTATTATGTTCGAAAACTGTTCGTGGACTCTTCCTAAACAGATTCCCCAAATGTCCCTCCAATATCATCACTGCGGAAAATGTTAAACTGAAATAAATCTTGAAATTTGTTGATAATTCCATGAGATATTGTAAAGCAAACAACATTTTTGTGAATAACACATATCAATCTGTTGACAAAGTTCTCTTATGCATTTCAGTCCATCCCACTGTGGAACGCCTCAGCAAACGTCACAATAATGCTGGTCTGTGATTGGCTGACAGCCATAGAGCCTACAAGGCTGACCCCTCCCAAATGCTTCACAATTTTTTCTACCTGCTCTCCTATTGGCTGAGCGTCGACGTTATATTGAAATCATCCGCCATTTTGTGATAACCAGAGACCACCATTTCCAAATAAAAATTCATGACTGAGAATTATGAAATGTAGCAACCTAGAGATCCCGGGTTCAAACCCACTCAGAGCCAAAAGTTTTTGAACAGGTCACTCCCGTGTTATCGGATGGGCACGTTAATTGTCGGTCCTGGCTGAAGTATGACAGTCGAAAGGCCCATTGACGGCTCAAATGACTTATTCGGGCGAGGTGGAACTTCCGTCAGGGACTCCCCACCAATAAATGCCATACGAATCTTATTATTATGAAATGTTGAAATTGTCAGTTTATCTTCAACGACATTTCACAGTAGATTTTGGTTTCGAGCTTCCTGTTGCCTTTTTGACTGATTTATCAGATTCCGAATCATCTTTGATGATCGAAAAATTTCCATTTGCTCAGTAGATTTGATTTAAATTGATGCCTCAGTGAATCTCCATCAAACTTTCTAGAAATATGATTCGAATCAGGCCTACTAAATTTGATATTCTCTCAAACAAACATTAGATTGAACCCTGCAATAATGTAAGGCTTACTCAATATTTGGAGAAAATTGTACATTGACATATTAATTCATATGTTCACAGATACTATATCATTCTTGACTCAATATCAATGATTAGAAATGGAGCAACATGCTCAATGCCCAAAACTGTTCCTTTCCCAAATTTTGATAGAAATTGTCCAAAAATAGGTTATGTTTATCACTTCATATTATCCTCCTATGTTATCTTTTCTCTAGTAGTATGATAGATTGATAATAGTAGATATAGATTAATGAATGAGAAACTGGATGAAATAAATAAATGGGTAAATGAAATAATGAATGAGAAACTGGATGAAATAAATAAATGGGTAAATGGAATAATAAATGAGAAACTAGATTAAAACTACTGCGCAAAAGGAGTACTCAATAACAATTTGATAAAACTGAATAGAAATTTGGATAATGAAATAAAAACACACATATTTTGTCAAATTCTACACAGTTTTATTCGATAGAGGACCATGGTTCCGAGATCACACAGGTCACATTTTCAAACTGTTTAGATAACTTTCAAGAAATTTAGATAATAAATTACTAACGGAGCTTGAAAGCTTCATGCAATAGACAGCATTTTGCTGTAAAATGGGATGGTACAGAGAATGAACTCGACTTTTTGTGTAGTTGAGAAGTTTATATTGTGGTGATTATTCATTATTGAATGAAAAAGAGTAAGAAATTATCAAAAAACCATAGATTTATTGATACTTAGAAAGACCGGTTTCGGTTATTACACCATTGTCAATCTCAGATAAACTCTGATAAACGACAAAGATCAGTGTGTAGAGAAAAAATACGCTCGAAATTCGACCTAAATAATAGTAGAAGAGAGGAAGAGGGAGAGTGAGAGAGACAAAGAGAGAATCAAACGTCACCCGCTTTGTTCCAAGCTTGACGGCAGAGCAGAGCAGCGTTTTTCTGTCGTTTTTAATCGCGCCCTTCAATTATAAAACGCACGTCAAAAGCAGGGTGCTTCCAAACAAAACGCGCGTCACAGTCCTCCCCGCTTGGTCACCCGTCCAACGGCTGACGCCTGTCAGCGTCGCTTAACCGGGCTTTCACGCCCTTTACAATAACGTGTGTGTGGTCACTAGAGTGGAGGCTTTCATTTATGTCAGCAACCGTCCAATCCATTATGAGGTCTTTTCATCTGATTTAGTCTTTTTTTGAGGTGAGATTCAATTTAAACTGCCAGTACATTTCAAATTGGGTATTCATTGATTAAACGGGAAGCATCTATGTGTTTCATGAATATAACTGACAGAATCTCACTCTATGGAGACAATATACGGTCATTTCAATGGACGAATGTTTTTGATATGGTCTTTTTTCTCCAACACTCTGTTCCATAGTTGGATATCCATTTCAAACAAACAACACCCCCCATATAGATATCATCGAAGTATTCTATCCAACTCATACTGACAATCTAAACTGAATCCCAGTATCATTGAAAGCATGTCAACGATATACTGCTCTTCATCAAATCGCTTTGAAAGCTCGGAATTTTCAATTTTCCTGGACAATTTTCATCATTTTTGGCGTCGCCGCGTTTTAATCCAATTGAATGGATGAGAGTGGATTTTCCGCTGAATTTTCCGAGAGCAGTGATTGAGGTTATGTGTGTGTGAATGGGAAAGGTCATAAAGTGGGGTCTAGTTTTGATTTTCCAGTGATTTTTCCGGCGTCAGAAGAGATTTAAAGGGTTATTTTGGTGATGGTTTAGATATCGTATCGTATTTTCCGAATATATTTTTTTCTATATTTAGTAGGCTACAGTAGGTAATAGCTACAGAGAAAAAACGTGGATATTTAGTTGACCGAGTGTAGTGAGGTCTAAGATTCAAGTTGACGGTTTGGCATTTCTCTTAATGTTTAAATGTTCAAATGTTTGAATGTTTAAATGTTTATATGTTCATATGTTCGCATTTACGGCGAAGCGCGGTAATAGATTTTTATGAAATTTGACAGGTATGTTCCTTTTTTATTTGCGCGTCGACGTATATACAAGGTGTTTGGAAATTTTGCATTTCAAGGATAATATAAAAGGAAAAGGGAGCCTCCTTCATACGCCAATATTAGAGTAAAAATCAGACTATAGAATTATTCATCATAAATCAGCTGACAAGTGATTACACAGATGTGTGGAGAAGCCAGTATATTGCTGTATTTCCATAAGGTCTATAGTTTCAATCAGGTACTTGTGGATAAGAATACTGCGTGAGGTCTACTGTTCACAGAACTACAAGTGAGCTTGAAGTGGAAAAAACATTTGGAACGATTACCAGATACTATAGTGAGGTTCACGTTATAATGGCAGTGGAGAAAGATAGGAGAACAACGTTGCCGAACCTCTGTCTTGTCAAAGCCTTCTATTGACGTTAGCTGATACAGGTTCATTGATGTAATATTAACGGTTCATTCTCGTTTAAAATAATCAATTATATTCTATTAAGTAAGAAATTATATTTTTCAATACATTCATAATGAATTTTCGTATTTAAGGCTGTGCAAAGGCTAAAAATAATCTACTGGTGATATTTTTCAAAGTTTTTTTATTTGTATATTATCAAGCTATCAAAATGAAAAAGTTTTCTCAGGAAAACCTTTTTATTTCTCTCATTACTTTTTGAGATATGAGCGCCTTAAGTTTAAATTTTTGGGACAGAACATTTCAAGTTCGGTAAGAGATAAATTCATGAGATTTGGAGGATAGATGGTATTGTTGATCTAGTCAAAGAACTCTTTTGAAAATATGAATTTTTGAGAAAGTTATTCAGTTTACTAAAAATTACCAAAAATAACTTTTTAATAACAACAATACAATGAAGAATATATCCTCTAAATCTCATGGCTTTATCTCTTACCGAACTTGAAATGTTCTGTCTCAAGAATTTCAACTTTAGGCGCTCATATCTCAAAAAGTAATGATTGGAAAAAAATTTTTTCCCTGAGAAAACTTTTCCATTTTGATAACTTGATAGTATGCAAATCAAAAAAATTGAAAAATATCACCAGTAGAAAGTTTATTTTTAGCCTTTCCACAGCCTTTAATGATCTATTTTGTTAATTAATTATCAATTCTACATTGTTAAAAGACGATCTGGCAACAGATCAAAGCGAGAAAGAGATAGCCCCACCCACCTTGGTGAATGAAAGACAAGGATAGAGATACCATTGCTAATCAAACACTGCCATTATAACGTGGACCTCACTATAGGTGGGTGAAGTAATATTGTAGAAACCAACATACAATTCTCACTTCCAAAAATCATTTTCCAAAGAAGCACCTTCCATTACAATACTATTTATAAGGTTTCATTGTAGATACCAATCCTCGGTTCGCACCTTGGTAAATCATTTTCCAAGAGAGAAAAAAGCAGGAAAAACCGAGGAAATCGGGAAATCTATCATCTCTAATAACACATGTTCGGTATCAGCATAGGAAAAAAGGGTGAGAGGAGTTGGCAAGAAAAGAAGAAGACGAAGAAGACGAAGAAAACGAAGAAGAAGAAGAAGAAGAAGAAGAAGAAGAAGAAGAAGAAGAAGAAGTGTAAAGAAGTAGCTACACAGTTTGTAGCGTATTAGCAGAGGCTGCAAATAGATTTGTTGGATCGACCGAGCAGATTGTACTGTCAACCTGGCCAAAGATAAATGGACAAGAAAAACGAACAGGACCAGAAAGAAAGAGAGAGAAAAGTGAGTGAGGGAGTGTGTGGGAAAGTGGAGGTGGAAGGAAGGAAGAGGAAAGAGGGTGACAATGAGTTAGTGGGAAATGAGAGGTGTAAGGAAAGGGAAAGATGAAAGAGGGAGGCGGTGACAAAGGGGTAGATTGAGATGGCGGGTGACCAGTAAGAGAGAGAGATATTGATGAAAGGTGGAAGGACAGGTTAGGAGAGAAAGAGGAAGAGAGGTGACAAAAGGGGTTGCTGAAAAAAAGTGGTGTCACATCTAGATAAATTGAAAATGAAGAAGAAAAGATGCAGCAAAGGTAGATGGAGAAGAAGGAGAAGAAGATGAAGAAGAAGAAGAAGAGAAGGAGGAGGGAGAGGAGGAGGAGCTGACACACATCTCGATAAATTGAAAATGAAGAAGAAAAGAAGCTCTAGCAGCAGAGGTGGATGTAGAAGGCAGTGTGATGAATGAGAAGGTGAGAAGAAGAAGACAAGGAAGAAGAAGAAGAAGAAAAAAAAGAAGAAGAAAAGGAGAGGAGGAGGAGGAGGAGGAGAAGGAGGAGGAGGAGGAGGAGGAGAAGAATGAGAAGCGACAGGAGCAAAGGTGAGGACGAAAATTATTGTCACCTCGTGAAGAAGAACGAAATTGAAGCTGGGATGGATTCAAGCCAAAAAGTCACCTCCAATTCACACTACTACTTTCTAAGGTTTTCCCTTTTTTTCTTATTCTTCTTCTATCTTCCCTTTCTCCATCTTCTTCTTCTTTTTCTTCGTCTTCTTCTGCCCATCTCTGTTCTTCCGTCTTTGATGAGCGAGGAGATACGGACGTGCTTCACTTACATTTTCATCTGTGAAAATCAAGCCGATTTTCTTCTTCTTCTTTTTTTTCTTCTTGTTCTTGTTCTTCTTCTTCTTTTTCTTCGTGTGACTTCAGCACAGATAGGTCTCCTATACCAATAAAAATTTGTTGATTTCAGCTGATCTATATCGGCTAGTGTTCTTATTGGTGTAGGAGCCCTACCTGTGCTGACGTCACACGAATGCACCATGGCTTTGTTTACGGAGGTAGTACTTAGGCCCAGTTGCACAAAAGCCGGTTCAATTTCAATCGTAATTAATTTCACGAGAACCAATTATTAGAAAATGCTTTTCTTGAAAGCTTCTCTTATTGGTTATTGTGGAATTAACTTAGTACCAGTAGTTAGTACTTAGTAGGCACTTAGTACCTAAGATCTTGAAACCCCTCTCGATCTAGGACCAGCTCCAGTTATTACTCAATATTATCATATAACCTTTTGTATTAATACTGTACAATATACATTACAGTACATTATAGTACGAGTTCATAGTTTGGAAGACACTTATTTGCAAAAGAACATTTCAAGTATATCAAGTATACTTTCTCCCAAACAACATTAGCCAGTTCTTCATCTATACAGCAGTTCGAAAAAAATCTGGTGTGGTACACTCACACAACTTTCCTTACTCATTGAACAGTAAGCCTCATTCATGAACGAGAATAATCTAGGGGAGTAACATAATGACGATTGGCGACAACATATTTGAAACTAAGATCAGTCTTCTGTATATGTGTATATATAATTGTTTTCAGAGTACTTTTTCCTTTGTGTAAATTGATAAATTCGATGATTTTTTTAAAAGTCGTCAAAACAGCTGTTCTACAGATGAAATATCTTGACTATGTGTTCTTTTTATGAACTGCTCTACCTACCTACCACGAGAGGGAGGTTACAAAGTCTATTTCTCAAAGATGGGGTGGACCCCCTATCAGTTTCCCAGGAAGGAGACTCATGCCAGTTGATAGAGCTGATAAATAACTTTACAGGGTATGAATTTGAAAAAAATCGTTAGAACCGTTTTCGAGAAAACCTTGAAAAACATGGTTTTTTAGTAATAATTATCCGCCATTTTTCTCAAGAATATTACAGAGCTCCTGTAATTTTCCCAGAAATGAGACTCATGTCAGTTGATAGGGCTTATAAATAGCTATCCATGATATAAATTTGAAGAAAATCGTTGGAGCCGTTTTCGAGAAAACCGTGAAGAACATGGTTTTTTAGTAATCATCCGCCATCTTGAATTTAATTTCATTGAATTTCTTATTGTCGGATCCTCATGGTATAAGGACCTTAAGTTTAAAATTTCAAGTCATTCGGTTAATAAGGAATGGATTAATCGTGTTCACAGACACACACACACACCCACACACACAGACCAACACCCAAAAATCATGTTTTTGGACTCAGGGGACCTTGAAACGTATAGAAAACATGAAATTGGGATACCTCAAATTATTTGGAAAGCAATATTTTCCGTACCTATGTTAATAGGGCAAGGAAAGTAAAAAACATATTTTGAAGAATTATTACAATAGCATTGAGTTCAGTATCTCAATAAACAGTCATAGTTCGAAAGATGATAGTTACTCTAGTTCCAAAACTACAGTTGAAGTACCGTATATGAACTATACTTTCTCCCTAACAACATTAGTAGCCTGATCTTCATATTCTATAGCACTTCAAAAACATCTTCTGAAGAATTGTTATTCCAATCTCGATGACTCCGGTTTCCGAATAAACAGAATCATTCTCGGGTATCATTTCGTGAAGAGCAGTATTATTACTGTGTAGCAGAATGGACCAAGTTTTGCAAGCTGAGAGCACTGAAGAAGTGGATATTGCAAGATCACACCATTAAAACTTGTTCAATCACAAAAATTTGTCTCGTCTTCTCGACTCTTTTTCCTTTATCCACTTCTTCTTCTTCCTGCTTACTGATTCCTGCTTCTGCTCTTCTTAGTCTTTTCTCTTATTCTCTTCTTCTCTTCTTCTGATTCGTAGTATTCTGTCTATTATTTTGTTGTGTCTATTTCTCTCCTTCTCGGCGTCTTTTTAGTATTCTATTCTTCTTCTTCTTCTTATTCTTCTTCTTATTCTTTTTCTTCTGCTTCTTCTTCTTCTTGTCGTCGTATTCTTCTTGTTTCTTCTTCTTCTTCTATTCTTATTCTTCTTATTCTTCTCCTTCTTCTCCTTCTTTTTCTACTCATTTGTATCTTCACCTTTACTTTTAACATTCTAGTGGCATTATTTTCCTAATTTTATCAAAGATTGTTTTTTTTAATTTCATCAATCAAACTAACGTTTGGAAAAATTTCAGTGGTCACCACTCATTTTATTTGTCCTATTTTTCGCCTTCTTTTTCTCTTTCGCCTCCATCGTCTATTTCAATGTCGCCTTTTCTTTGTCATCTTCTTCTTCCTTCTCTTTTCTGTCTCCTACTTCTTCTCCGTCTTTTTCCATCATATTTCTTGTACCAGTGTTTTCCATTCGCTCTTCTCCCTATTTCCTACAATTCTAATAACCTCTCTCTTCCTTACACACAATCTCTTCTTCATTTTCGGTTATTTTTCTCATACAGCTCATGTGAATAAGTGTCACTAACCGTTATCATTTGCTGTATAATTCTTGAAATAATAGTTATTATTTTTTAAAAGATTATTAGTTAATTTATTTTTTTTAAATAATAGTTACTAAATAAAAATAATTCCAGTCAACTTGAAAATGTGACTGGTGTGGTCACGAAACCATGGTCGTGTACTAAAAAAAAAACGGTAGAATTTGACAACATATTTGTGTTTTTATTCAATTCTTGAAATAATAATAATAATGCCGAGTGATTCATAACTTTATTGCTACGATTCTTGATTTTATGATTTTTTTGACGACACGATAGTCTGAAGCCAATTATTGGAGATCCTCTTGTCCTGTAGTATCGTGTCGTGTCGTGTCATGTCGTCTAGGAACCGGTAGATGTGAAAACGGCAATCATAGACGAAACTTTCGTCTTTACTGTCGTCTACAATCAAATATCTTTTCCTACAGTTACCTTGAAAAGTGGCCATTGCTGCACTGATTACAGAACGCAAAGAGTCACTTTTCCGCTCTAGTGCGGGAAAAATTTTTCTGCACTTCAGATTTGCAACATGGCAACGCAAAATAGTTAGTAGGTTATATGGAGCACCAGTGCAGGAAAATCAAAATTAAGTTGGTAACAGTGACTGTTATTATAATAATAACGATGGACAAGGACATGGACACCGAGGACAGCCACCACATCAGTGACAGCCGCCCCTTCATTCAAACACTACTACATTATTATTCAATTTGACAATAAATTAAGGTTTTTATTCATGATAAAATTACACAGAAAAACATTTGATGCATTTCAGGCAATTTTACCCATAATTACCCACTTTTCATATTCAATTGTAACTGTAGGAAAAATTTAATGTGAAATACGTGCGCAAAGTTCCTCTGCTGCACTCAACAAAACATTCCGCCCTCGTCTACGGCTCGGGCGTAAACGTTTCTTTCGGTGCAGCAAACTGTCACTTTGCGCACTAGTTGCACAAATAACTATTGTATTGATCCAATCAGAGATAAACAAATATCCTCTCAGTATTATCTTATATTTTATACTCTCACTATATAGTATTCTCGTCTCTCTGAATCAATATTTTCTCCACGCTGTTAGTCACTATGAAATAGGATATCAAACACTACACAGTATATCATGAAGGTACATCACCCTAGGTAACTTGGAGACAACATATATAGGTCCATGTGAGAGTCACATGACATATGTATGTGTGTGTGTGGCACATTAATTACTGTCTAGTGTGAGTTAGGGTGTGATTAGTTTAGTTAAGACACATCACGTTAGTTAAGAGCTGTGCCGGTGAATCAACCCTCTGAGATTACTATGACTGATCTATGGTGGTCTGTATGACAACCCATTCAATAACCTGACTACTGACATCCTAGTAATAAATGTTTCTCCTTCTTTTCTATTCAAGTCTCTTGTAGAGTCCTCAAGAGTCTAGAAGAATGATGAACAAAATATCGATATCATAAAAAATATCGAAATCATTCAGTGAAGTAACTAATGATATAGTGTGGTCCACGCTATAATGGCAGTGAATAAAGATAGAAGAATAGCGATGCCGATTCTCTGCATTAACTAATTATATTTCTACACTGTCAAAACCATAAATGTCATTGTTGTGGACCTACAAAAGGATAGTACCATAGTCTTTGTCGAATGATAGACAAGTATAGCAAAACCAAAGTTGATCAAATACTGTCATTATAACGTGGACCTCACTATATGAATTTTGAATAATTCCTACTAGTAGTTCTGTGAACAGTAGACCTAATTTAAATACAGTAATAGACTGGCTTCTCCACACATCTGTGTAATCACTTGTCAGCTGATTTATGATGAATAATTCTATAGTCTGATTTTTACTCTAATATTGGCGTATGAAGGAGGCTCCTTTTTTCTTCTATATCATCCTTGAAATACAAAATTTCCAAAAACCTTGTATATACGTCGACGCGCAATTAAAAAACATACCTGTCAAATTCCATGAGAATCTATTACCGCGTTCCGCCGTAAATGCGCAACATATAAACGTTCAAACATTCAAACATTAAGAGAAATGCCAAACCGTCGACTTGAATCTTAGAACTCACTTCGCTCGGTCAATGAACACTTCTAACCCTATAATGACTGTTCTATCGTCTCTTCTATTCAAGATTCAATATTTTTAAAGATAATTTTGAAGATTCTTCTGGTCGAATTATTTCTACTACACAATTTTGTTATAGAATTACAGAGAAAACATGCTCATGATTATTCATGTACAGATTCCCACAGATTTCTTTATGCTTTAGACTTAGTAAAGTAAATTCGTATGGCTTTTGTTGGTGGGGAGTCCCTTGCGGGAAGGTCCCACCGCCTGAATATATAATTTAAGCCCTCAATCGGCCTTACGACTGTCATACTTCAGCCGGGACCGACAGTTTAACGTGCCCATCCGATAACACGGGTGTGATCTGGTTAAAAAACTTTTGGTAATGAGAGGGTTTGAACCCGGGACCTCTATGCTGCTACGCAAACACTCTATCCACTAGACCACAGATCACTCCCTTAGTCTTAGTCCTAGAATAGAATATAATAACTTTTTTATTTGGTAAATTGGCGAAGTTCGGACAGTAATGTCCACTCTATCACTTTACCAGGAGCACATTCTATGATAAAACTCCAAGAGATGCGAAGAAAACGATTTCATGTCCATTTTTTTTATCTCGTCCAAAAACAATCTCATGTCCAAAATTAAATGGATTCTTTTTAGCCAGTATCTTAAATAGTAATACAATTTCGGCCTGCTTATTTCACTTTTGAATTTTATCTAGATTTCTCCCTCCACATCAATTTTCCACCAATGCTTCATTATCATAGCTTTTGTATTTTCGTGTTAACTGGTTTTTGAAATTACCAATAGACTTCATTTCTTTCTCAGGGCCATTCTTTCAGGCCTCTAGATCCGACCCTGTATATGGAATGACTTTAATCACAGCTATCTATCCTATTATATTAAGCGAGCAATATTTCTGTATATATTTTTATATCTGGTTATCAGGTTATTTTTATATGTGGTTATTTATGTTCAACGGATCTCGAAAACGGCTCGTAGTAGGTTTATGATATGAAGATTCGATTGCACTAGGTCTCATACTTGAGAACACTCGCTGAACGACATTGAAAGGATAATTCATCCTTGGCTGAAACAGCAGAGACTTTCGTCGTCTGTGGATAGTAAAACGTGAGCTAGTAATTCAGTGGAAAATCAAAATATCACATCCCCGAAATTCATAAGCTGACGTATAGCCAGCTGTAAAATATAAACACGATCATTTTTGAGAATTGTGTTCTTTTTATCAATAAATAAAAATAACGAGCGAAGCTCGGTGCCCCGATATCCTATTATATTAAGCGAGCAATTTCTGCATTTATATATCTGGTTATTTTTATTCCTGGCTATTTTTATATCTGGTTATTTATGTTTAACTGATCTCGAAAACGGCTCTAACGATTTTCACGAGATTTGGAACATAGTAGGTTTATGATATAAAGATTCGATTGCACAAGGTCTCATCCTTGAGAAAACCCGCTGAACGACATTAAAAGGATAATTCATCCTTGGCTGAAACAGCTGTGGATAGTAAAAAAGTGAGTATGTGAATAATCAAAATATCGCATCCCCGAAATGAAAACATTTTATAGAATTGTGTTCTGTTTATCAATAAATAAAAATAACGAGCGATGCTCCGTGCCCCGATATTTATTAATTATAATAAAGGAAAGAACAGGCTTACACAGGTACGGAGTAAGAAAATTATGTTTGATGCATCATCACGTCTGAACTACTCAACTCATTATAACTTGAAATTTTGCATCTGGACTCCTAATTTATCAAGGTTACCTATTTTAAATTCTTCAAGATTTCAGAAGGTCAAGTTTCTAATTAGATCCTTGCGAAACACGGGTTACCTGCTAATCTTTCATAAAAAGCGGTGTATAAAGAAACATGGCAGCAATGGCGTCCTATTATTCCCATTCACTTAACAACAACGTGAGTATATTTGCAATTATTTATTTCCAGGACTACTTCTAAATCCCCAAGCTTGATTCAGTTATTAAGTAAACTTTCTCAAACCAAATACTAACTTAAAATTATTGACACAACTTTGAACATTTCGCTCGACAACCTTTTTATTGAGCCGTCTTAAAAGTTGTATAAGAAGATTTTGTCAAGTTTTGTGAAAGCACCACGTCCAATAATAACTCACAAACTTTGCCAATTTCCATCAACTGTCGGAAATCTTCTCAGATTTATTCAAGTGGAAATAATAATGAGGCTAGAAGCAGTACACGGTGTATGGGCTATAAGCAGTACAATGAATCCGCGGTTGGGTGATTGCATTATATGGTCAAAAGTAGTAAAATATTCAAAGCAGGCTCCAAACTTCCAAAGTGATGTTATTACTATTGTAAAATTCACTCCAAATTGTCAGTTTTCCTTGAATATAATGTCAATGCACCCCCTATTAACCAATGCTGACTGTAAAATGGATGGTATTGCCACAAGGAAATGATGAGAAATTCAGTAGAAATTGTCAGCGATTCTTGAATAAAATATCAATGCACCCTCATTCAACAAATGCTGCAAATTTGAAGTTATGGTACAAGGAAATGAGAAAGTTGTAAGAGATAGTCTTATGTTTTGGGTGATGTATGGGATTGTTATGATTGTGGAGAAAGAGAGTGAAGAGATGAGAAAGGGTATAGTGAGGTCCACATTATAATGGCAGTGGAGAAAGATAGGAGAAAAACGTTGCCGATCCTCTGTCTCGTCAATGCCTTCTATAGATGGTAGCTGACAGGTTCATTGATGTAATATTAACTGTTCATTCTCGTCGAATCAATTATATTTTATCAAGCAATAAATTATAAATCAAGCTCCTCCTCAGGAGTGAAATGCATTCCTCGAGACGCCAAGAAAAGTAAGTGTTTTTCAAATATTTACAAGTAACACAGTGTATGAACTACAACAAAGTGATAAATTAAATTTTTAATAATTTCATAATGAATTTACATGATTAAAATGAAATATTTTGTTTATTGATTCTAAATTGTTAAAATATGATCTGGCAGCAGAGCAAAGCGAGAAAGAGATAGCACTATCCGCTTTGTTGGATGATAGACAAGGATAGCAATACCATTGCTAATCAATCACTGCCATTATAACGTGGACCTCACTATAGAGAAGTTGCGAAGAAGAGAGAGAAAAAGAAGTGTAGGTAAGAGAGAATGAAGAAGGTGGAGACAAGTAGGAAGAAGGAAACGTTAGAGAGAGAAGTAAAAATAGTTAGAGATTATTATATTGATGGAGAGACAGGAGAATGATTTGAAATAAATCTGCCTGAAAGGGAATCATTAGAAGAGGTTGCATAATAAGATAAAAAATGGAGATAAAAAAAGATGCGTATAATTCTTCATTGATTCATACAATAAGCTCATCATCAAAATAATAGGGAGAGGAAAAATAAGGTAACCTTCTGCTATTCCTCTCCCAAATTTAGATAAGGTTACACATAGTCCGAAATAGGTTAAGTCTTGTAGTTGTTCACTTCACAAAATAACAAATAAGAAAGACTCAATTCAAATGCGGTCATACTTTAAGATTTCATTCAATAATCATTCCATATTCCTAAGCATTTGAACATCGATGCAATTTATCATTAATATTTCTATCTGTAGATATCAATACATATTTTGACGTATGATTTTCTATAGAATAGAATAGAATGACTGCCTTTATTTTATACCTGTGAGGGCGAAGTTAGGGCGCAGTCGGCACTCTCTTACACTTAACCCTCAAAATAACAAATAGTGAGTAGGTTTTTGATTTTGTATTCAAATTTTTAAATAAGTGCAATATTTCTAAAGTTTTTAATTTTTTGTGATTCATTTAGTGTATAAAATCAACCTTCAATATTCAAAATTTTAAATCATCATTTCTAGACCGAGAATCAAGTGACGAAGCAGTGTGTGACTATATAACCTTATCTTTTGGACAACATTAACATTTTATCAAAATTTTTGGAGAGAAATAGTACAGGCTTAGCCTAGTTTTTCCTCCAATGTCATAATTGTATTATGATTATAGTATTTTTTTTATACAATAAAATAGGATAGAAACATTAAACATTGAAAAACTATATCGACATTAACATGATAATTTCAGTGGAAAAATCACATAATCTGTATCATTGCAAGTTTTCCCTCAAAATGTCACTGTTCAC
>NC_052514.1:1347470-1390089 GCF_014356525.2 Nilaparvata lugens | reverse complement strand
GCAGTTATATTCTCTAGAAAATTTCACCAATAGAAGGGACGTAAACTACAATTAAGATACCATTCCCACCAAGTGACAGCTATTTTTCCTAGGCAGCTATAAATTCCTTGCCTTATAAGGTCGTGAACCAGAATTAATTCTAGGAAAAATGTTGATCTCCACAACTTCTACACCACACACATATAGAGTCGACACTACACAACGCAAAAGCAAGGCTCATGAACTAAGCTTGCTCCAGGAAAATTGATGTTATTCTTAGGATCATAGCTTCTACGCACACAATTTAAAGTCAACACAAAACCGGAGAAAAGCAGAACGCAAAATCCATTTCATAACAGGCTAACTTCTCAGGCTAATTTGCATAACTCTCATCACTCATAATTGTAACAATATTTATTGCACATTGATGTGATGATGATGATGATGATGAGAAGAAGAAGAATAAGAAGAAGAAGAAGAGAAGAGAAGAGAAGAAGAAGAAGAAGGAAGAAGAGAAGAAGAAGAAGAAGAAGAAGAAGAAGAAGAAGAAGAAGAAGAAGAGAAGAATGCAATAACAAAACTATGGTTCTCTACAATAAGAGAAAAAGAGAATAAAAAAACTACATGTCGGAGTGAAATATGGATGTCAATTTCTCCAAATTGTAGATATGAATAAATTTCTTGCATCACCATATTTTAGAGTGAAAGTTCTATAAATTAATAAAGTGAAATTCAGATTAGACTATAAAATCACATTAGCATAAATAACATTAATTTCTTCACTTTCAACCACTGCTAACTGTCTGTTCAGTGATTATCACTAAATAGTGAGGTCCACGTTATAATGGCAGTGGAGAAAGATAGGAGAACAGCGTTGACGATTCTCTACCTTCCCACTGCCTTCTGGAGAGTATAGCTGATACCGGTATATCTGATGTAATATTATCAACTGTTCATTCTTGTTTGAAATAATCAAATTTTATTCCTCAATAACAATATTTTTCAATTAATAATAACACATTTTCATTGAGGTAGAATTTTTTTCCATTAATTATATTTCCATATTGTTAATAAACGACTTAGCAACAGTGCGGAGGTGGAAAGGTATAGTGTTATCTGCTCTGTCGAATGATAGACAAGGATAGCAACACCAATGCTAATCGAATACTGCCATTATAACGTGGACTTCACTCTAGTGCAGTCAATTAACAGAAGACCGGGGTCTAATTGCAGTGTGGCATGGGCATGATGATTGGACAGGAAAGCTCTGCTCTAATGGACTTATAATGACTGTCGACATGAGATTTACTCAATCTCACGAGCTCACGAGCTAAAGCTCACTAAGTTGCAAGCTAAGCATTTTCTGTCCCCAGGCGGTGCTTGAAATCTCAAGTTGTAGGCTAGAATAGATGAATGTTCTTCAGAAGCTGCATGTGTTTGAGATAATGGAAGAGTTTTCAATTATTTTTGTAGATACAATTCATTATTTCTATAGAGAGGTCCACGATATAATGGCAGTATTTGATCAACCCTACAGAGACACACTTACTTCATGCTAACACAGTAGACACACTGGGGTGTTGAACACCCCAATTTAATTTTGAATTTTTATTTGAAAAATATGAAAAAAACAAGTACTTGACCATACTTTATCATTTCTTAATCATTTTTGTTCCAAGTGCATACATAAATCGGAAGTAAAGCACTGCTTATTAATATTTATACTAATGTTAGAAGTACGTATGTTCGCCTAAGTGTTGGAGCTCGTAATCCGATAGTCTGATTCTAGGCTTGCATTCATACTGGTAGGTAGTAACTAAACTATGGAAAAGTTTAATAAATCATATAATGAATGTATTTCGCGCATATGTCTAAAATATACTCCGATATGGAACTCAGAGTTGACTACAAAATTCAGCATACCTACTCAAATTATATTCAGGTATAAAACCCGAGGTTGATGGAATCTATATATTATATAAAAGCGAAATGACACTCACTCACTGACTGACTGACTAACTGACTGACTCACTCACTCGCAGAACTAAAAATCTACCGGATCAAAAACGTTCAAATTTGGTATGTTCAGTTGGCCCTTTAGAGGCGCACTAAGAAATCTTTTGGCAATAATTTAACTCTAAGGGTGGTTTTTAAGGGTTTAAAGCTCGTCTTTTAGCATGTATATTCTTCTTATCCTCTTAATTATAATTGAAAAAGGCCATACTATATGTAATATAGAACTATAATCTAGAGAGGGTACCTCTTCGAAACAGTTGTTAATGGTAACTAAATTAATAATTGTCAGGTTGGCATTGAGTTGAGTTGACTTTGTTAGGTGGCACCAAGTTGAAGATTGAAATGCATTTATCTGGACCTCCTAAATACCAATTTATCCAATTAGCCAAAATTAGCGTTTTCTCAGCTTTTCTGCGTTTCCTCACCTTTTTCAATAATTGATGAAAATATATTTAAAAAAAATCAGTACACAGGTTTACCTGAGGTGGAAGAATTTTGTTCGCCAAAGATACGCCGATATAGTAACAGGTGTTTTTTGAGATCAAAAATTGATATAATACGTTCAAATTCGGTACAGAGGTTCCGCTGAGGTCCACATGCAGGCGAGCGAAGCGAGCCCGCTGATCTCATTTCCAGACGATCCAGTGGGGGTCCAGGGGGCGGAGCCCCCTGGCTAGACGAATATGGCGAGCGAAGCGAGCCTGACGGCTAGTATATATATATAGATCACGTATGTAGACATATTCAGTATAGCACATGCTTTTGACGCAATATATAAGCTCACGTATGTGATATACATGATATGTGAAACATGAGTTCAAGTATATATGGGTCACGTATCATATTCGAGCCACCTAATTGGATGGGGTCTGAAGTTATGTATGGCCTGGACGTTATATGAGCTTAATCTCAGGTTTAGTGTCAAATAGTTGTAAAGTTTGCTTGACGGTCGCTAAATTTAATGGATATCTCGGGTTACTCTCTCATGCAGATTTAATATGGGAGCTTGGGTTTTCATTAGAGAGAATGTATGAATCGGTAGCCTATTAGGTTCAAGAAACCACTGAAGAATATCACCGTGATTCGAATTCAAATTACAATTTAATAACAAATAATTAGTGGAAAACTTGGACAACTTTAAAATAGACAAAATCTGTTAAGCTCTCTATTTCTCAAGCGTTTTGTATGTAATTAATGATAATTTTTTAAAGGTTGCGTTTGTCTATTATAGACTTATTTTATATCTTTCTCTTTGAAATTAAATTCTCTACAGAAATATATTCTGTGTTTCTATGTGTTTATTGTACATTTAACATAGTGAATCTACTTCAAACCTTGAAGGAACTTGTTTGTCGGGACCAAGTTTCGCGTATTAGAATAGAATATAATGTATTGTTCCTCATAGACAACACTACAATATTACAAGAAGAAACAAAACAAAGATATCAATTTATTAGCCAAATTTATCAAATGATAGAAGATGATCTGACAACAGAGCAAAGCGAAAAAGAGATAGCGCTATCCGCTTTGTTGAATGATAGAAAAGGATAGCAATACCAATCAAACACTGCCATTATAACGTGGACCTCAGTATACCTATGCAGTATGTAACTTTATCGCATACGTCAGCAATATGTCACCTTGAAAACCATGTATGGGGTTTGCTATCGTCCAATCTCCTAGTTTAATATTCTCTGTCACTGTCCTTTACATCCTCACTCATGTTTCCCTCGATTTCTCCTCCTCCTCTTCCTTTGTTTACTGCACCTCTTCCTCCTCCTCCTCCTCCTCCTCCTACTCCTCCGCCTCCTCCTCCTAATCTTCCTCCCCCTCGTCCTACTTCTCCTCCTCATCCTCATAATCTTCCTCCTCCTCGTCCTACTCCTCCTCCTCATCGTCCTAATCTTCCTCCACCTCGTTCTCCTCCTCCTCCTCCTCCTCCTCCTCCTCCTAATCTTCTCCTCCTCCTCCTCCTCCTTCTCTACCTCCTCATCCTCCTCCTAATCTTCCTCCTCAAAGCTGTCAGCTGATGTCAACTGTATACTGTGATAGAGGGAATGTGTGTGTGTGTGTGTTTGTGTGAAAGATAGAGTGAGAGAGAGTAAATGAGAGAGAGAGGGTATGTGAGAGAGTGGTGGGGGAATCCTCATTAAACTAACAAACTGTCACAATGTCAGTTTGTGCTAAGCTCAGATATTTCATTGCTCCAGCTACGTTATACATGTAAGGTCCCCTTCTATTCCATCATTTTCCTATTTTCATCATCATTTCCTTATATCATTCTGTCTCTCTCCATTCTACTTTCTCCATCCCTTGTTCCATATCTTCTCATTTCACATTCTCCATCATCTATTTTCAGGCTGTTCTAGGTTTTTTTCTGACCTCTTATCGCATATATTGTAGGTACTGATCAAATTGGGTCATCCTTTTAACTTTGCTGCAGTTAATTGCATATATCATATTCGAATTCTGCCACATATATCATGGAAAGATTCAGTCAAAGTTCTAATGATATTCAATATAATAGGAATATTCAATATAAATCCTATTACGTTATAATAACAGTGGAAAATGATAGAAGAATAGCATTGCCGATTCTCTGCCTTGCGACTGCCTTTTATAGAAGATAGATGATACTGGAATATCTTAATGTTTATGTGATGTTTATCCAATATTAACTGTTCATCCTCGTTTCAAATAATCAAATATATTTTATCTGTCAAGAGAATATTTTTCAATCATTTAATAAAAAATTTTCATGATTGAGAAAAAATTTTGTCAATTTATCATTTTGCTACATTGTTGAGAAACGATCTGGCAATGTTTGGAAGCTAGAAACTGAAAGCGCTCCGCTCTGCTTCGATATACAAGGATAGCAACACCAATATTAATCAAATACTGCCATTATAACGTGGACCTTACAATAGCTCACTATAATAGTGAGGTCCACGTTATAATGACAGTATTTGTTCAACTTTGAAATTGCTATCCTTGTCTATCATTCGACAAAGCCGGTGGTACCATCCTTTTCTAGGTCCACAACGATGCCAATTATGTTTTTGACAGTGTAGAAATATAATTAATTGATTAATGCAGAGAATCGACATCGCTATTCTTCTATCTTTATCCACTGACATTATAACGTGGACCTCACTTATAGTTGTAATAACTCTACAAGAGGAATTCTCAAGTGTAAACTTTGTTTTAATAATCAGTATCCCTGACATAAGTGAATATTACCATAGAGAAACAATAGCATAAGTAGATATCCCATGGTATAGGGCGTTTATGTTGCAACTTTTACTGTTATCTCAAGCTGATAGTCCACGTAGTTCTTTCCCGTGAAGTTGTGTGATGCTGGTAGTTTCTCATATTAGTAGTTTCAGTTCATTATTATAACTTAGTGCTTAGTGAGAGAAGTTGTGTGTATTTTTGCGTTCAAAATTTTATAAAATACTTTGATTAATTCAATATGAAGTGATAATTAAGTGTTATATTAAAATATAGTTTAGTGTTTTAATTTCTCTAAATTCAAAATGTTTAGCTTATATATATATTTGGACGAAAATTTAACTAGAACGTTTTACAGTAGAAACATAACCTATTTCTTGGACATTTAATTAATTTATCAAAATTTGGGAATGGAATAGATTTGGGCCAAGCCTGTTGTTCCTTCCTAATCATACTTATATGATTTGTGATTCTGTCCACTAATAAATAAATAAATATTGTGCCATTCATACACTCTTACCGGTCAGAACAGTTAAAATCGGCAATAATCGACAGTAATCGGCTTGAGATTACAGTAAAAGTTGCGACATAAACGCCCTATACCATGAGATATCTACTTACGCTATTGTTTCTCTATGGTTTCGCTATTGTTTCGCTATGGTTTCTCTATTGTTTCTCTATGTTTTTCTATGGTTTCTCTATGATATTACAATCTATTCTTGTAATATATTAGTAATAATATATTCTAGACAAACGTCTCATATTATGCTAATCATCAACTTAACTCTACATTCTGGATCTACATATGTATACCATCTACATAGATATACCTGCAATGTTATCCAACATTCATTAACTTATCCAATAACGTGTGTGTGCCTCTCATATCCTGGGTGTTATTAAAGTTGATTGTGAACAGCATAGATGGACGGAAAGTTTGTTTAAAACTTGTTTGAACTATGTTTGCAGGCACAATGAGGTTTAGTGGATGATATTAGTTTTGTGATGAGGTATGGCCCTAATCCCTGTTTTACTAGATATTGGATGAACTTTGGTGGCTCTGAAGCTGAATAGTTTATTCAGACGGCTTTGAGAGAGAGTGAGAGAGAGTGATTAGATTAGATTTCTTTATTTATGTTTGTTACAATATTTACTGGCTTATACACTAATTTACATTAAATGACGGTAATGCTAATTATTCAACGAATTTTACAAAGTATAGATAATTAATCAATGACAATAAATATTAAATGCAATTAAAATAACGATAATATAAAATTGTAATGTATATGTAGAGAGAGATTAGATTATTAGATTCGATTTCTTTATTTTTGTAAGCTACAATATTTACTGGCTTATACACTAATTTACATTAAATGACGATAATGCTAGTTATTCAACGAATTTCACAAAGTAATTCTCATTAATCAATGAGAATAAATATAGAATGCAATTTGACTAACGATAATATAATAATGTGATGTAACTTCATAAATCGGCGGTGTTTCAACAAATAATTGTCGATTCTCTAAGAAGGATATAAAATATCCTTCCCATTAACACACGACCGGGTGATAGATTGATTGATTGAGTACTTTATTTATGTAGATTACAATATATACTGGCTTATACACTTATATACAATAGCTTACAATACAGCAAAATTATAGATGAATTTACATAATATAGACTAAGAAAATAATTATTGAAATGTATATGATATGAAAAAGCAATTTGTAATAATATAATAACTATAGATAATAATCATATTGTTATGCATCTACATAAATCGGCGGAGCTTTGGGCATATCAATGTCCATTCTTCGGAAAGAATATTAAAAATATCCTTCCCATTAACACACGACCGGGAGAGAGAGAGAGAGAGAGAGAGAGAGAGAAGAGAGAGAGAGAGGAGAGAGAGAGAGAGAGAGAGAGAGAGAGAGAGAGAGAGAGAGAGAGAGAGAGAGAGAGAGAGAGACCTGTAGAGAGAGAGAGAGAGAGAGAGAGAGAGAGAGAGAGAGAGAGAGAGAGTGAAGAGAGAAAGATAATATGTGAGAGTGAAAGAGAAAATAATAGAAAATCAGAGAGTGAAGAATTGGTTTGAAGTGGTGCCTTTATTATGAAGATTTTTATGTAAATATTATTGGTACTTATGTAAATATTATTGGTATTATATTATCATAAGTACAGATTTCAACATGATTATCTCAGCTCAGAAATCAAAAGTAATGGCATTTCTCGGCAAGTGGCCCTTGCGTTCCAAAATAGTTTTGAATAATATGATAATGGAACAGGTGAGCAACTTAAAATATCTCGGCTGTGATGTATCCTATAGGTGCGTACAGATATACACGCCGCGAACATGAGCAATTCACTTTTAATCAGTTGACTGTATCTGTATTTTTACAGAAACGGTAAGATACAGATAAAAAAAGCTTGGCATCAGCTGATTAAAAGTGAATTGCTCATGTTCACGGCGCGTAAATCTGTACGCTCCTTATGACAGAGAATGTGATATACCTCAGAAAATAGGAAAGTTTAACTCAATTTGTGGAGTCATTCACCGAACATTAAAGGGTAAGGCCAGAAAAGAGACAGAAATTGAGTTCTATAGGACAATGGCCATCTCTTTAATGACATACGGTAGCCTAGTGAGGTATGGATAAAGACCAAGAATGATGACTCACGAATTCAGGCATCAGAGATGAGGTTTCTGCGCAGCATTCAAGGATACTCAAGACGAGACCACATAAGTAATGAAACAATTCGTAGTGAGTGCAATGTGCAACCACTATTAGAAATCATAGAAAAAACAGATTGAAGTGGACAAATGACCTGCGTCGTATGCCACCAACTCGTCTTCCACTAGAAGCTTGGAAGTTGCAGTTGGATGGGAAAAGAGACGTCGGAAGACCGAGGAAGCGGTGGACACCGGAACAGGCTTTACAAGCCTAGTCCATGATGGATAATTATGGTGATGACTTCATCATCTTATATTGTGTTTTTAATGATTAATTTATTAATAAATAAATCTTTATTTAATCTAAATCTAATAATTAATATTAATAAATTATTTTTTAATTTCTTTTGTTTCAGAATACCAACAAGAATACTACCCAGACGACGACAAAAAACATTACCAGAGTCTCCCGGGTGACGCACCTCCCGACGTCACCCGTTCCCTGTTAGTACCCCTAGGCGGGGTCCACAACGGCGGGGTCCAAGTGCAGATACCCCTCGGGGGAGTCCAGTTACCCCCGCACGGGGGCTACGAGTACCCCTACTCCGATGCGGCCGACAAATACATGACCAGGTCCTGTTCGTCGGAGCACCATTACGATGTGCCCCATTTGAACCCGCCCTCGGGGGGCCAGATGGGGCCTGGGGGAGCTCCTAGCCCCCTGTCGACCTCCGGTAGTAGCACCCACTCGACAATGGAGTCTAGCACATCTCCCTCTCACTCTCACTCACAGAAGAACAAGCATAGTTCTGAGCATAGTTTGACCAGTTTTACTTGTTCAAGTAAGTAAATAAATAATTAATTAATCAATAAATTTTATCTATCACAAACACAATAATTATTCAAGACAGAAAAATACACAAAGAATGCCCTACAGGTCCATATTAGCGACTAACTCACTATAGTGTATAACGCCACGTTATAATGGCAGTGTTTGATTAGCAATCGTATTGCTATCCTTGTCTATCATTCAACAAAGCGGATAGCACTATCTCGCTTTGCTCTGTTGCCAGATCGTCTTTTAACAATGTAGAATTCACAATTAATAAACAAAATATTATTCATCTTAACTATGAAAATTCATCATGAAATTATTGAAAAAATTATTGCTTGCTTGATAAAATATGAATGATTATTTTTAATGGGAATTAACAGTTAATATTACATCAATAAACCCGTATCAGCTGCCGTCTATAGGAGGCATTGACAAGACTGAGGATCGGCAACGTTGTTCTGCTATCTTTCTCTACTGCCATTATAACGTGGACCTCACTATGGTTCATATAATGTAAGCTTATTTTATTGAATAAAAAATTTGAATTTGAGAAGAAAATTGAAAATTTGAAGGTTAATAAAGTAATGTTATCTATAACAAATATAATTTTAAATAAAGGCGGATTCACATTTATGAGTATGGGAGGAGTTTATTTAAATTGAATATAATAGAATAAAATATCTTTAAATATCTTTATTGGCCACAAAAGAATATCACAGTATTTGACATATAGGCCAGTCAACACAATACAATAAAATACAACACAATAAAAACAGGGTTTATACAACACAACAATAATTTATTATTTTCTCATATTGTCTATCTTCTTTTTATTGAAAATTGTATTATGTTGGAAATTATTGTATAGAGTGAAGGAGGCAAAATGAGGTTTTTACCTGTTGTCTCCATGAATAAATGAATAAAATAATCAGCCACATACTTTTAGGTAATTGGACTCTAATTCACCTTATTCATAATATGCTATAATACCTTATTATTTATTTATGTCTAAATCCCTTGAATAAAACTTATTTTCCATGAATTCTTTAACATAGTAGGAGGGATTGTTTACAAGGAATATTTCTAATACATTTTTCAACCTTTCTGTAATTAAACTGCCTTAATAGTAGCTTATTTTATTCTTTTATTTATTTCAAAAGACACTGAATTTGAATGCTATAGAATTGATCAGCCTATAGTGAGAGTAACGTTATAAAGTTATCATCTGATGAACATTGGTTTGCTATCCTTGTCAGTCATTATTTAAAGCAGATAACTCTATCTTTTTCTCTATCATGTAAAAGTTCACAAGATCTACAGATCAACGATCAAGATCTACATATGAGGTCTATCTAGAAAGTTAAAATAATAATTTTCCTATAACTTTCTTGCTTTAAGGATAAGCTCAGACCAGAATGATTTGTTTGGATGGTTTTTATCTGTGATATAAAGGACGGTTTCAAGGGCACTCATTAAATCTAATGGTACATTGTCACGTGGTAAATTAATACCACCAAATATTTTAAAATGAACCAATGAAATATAATAGAACTATAAAATTGGAAAGAAGGTTAGACCTAGTCAAAGGATAAATCAACTCAAATCAAGTATTATTAGCGATTAGGAGTAATAGCATTATCAACAATGATAAGAAAACATGTATAATTGTGATTTAATAATTATGAGAACCCATTGGTAAGATCAAAAAGTTATAAAGCGGCTTACTTATTATTGGCGGATTATAAAAAATAAAATGCATGAACATGAGGTTAGAGTTACTTGTTTACATTTTGAAAAGAATTAGTCGATCTTGGATAAATCGATAATTATTAAAATCAATACCGAGCGAAACAGCTGATATTCGATCAACCCATATGACAGGTTGAATATATAAAATTTACTCATAAAGGATATATTATGTATACTAAAGGAAGTTGATGTGTAGAAATACGAAACCCATTATTTTTGTATAAATATTATTATAATCTAAAAAAGCATGATAAATCAAGAGTATACAAAACTCATATAAAGACTGAATGTAGTAACATCGCATGTTAGGATTTATTTATGAAATCAATTTAAGATAAACACTCCTACATTTGTATAAGAATTCTTTTTTATTCAATTTTTTCTATTATAAAGCCGAGGAAGCCCTGATTCCAAGGCAACCAATTGTATTGAGTCTATTAAATTGAAGGCCAATCAGAGAGTAGCTTACAGAATTATTCATGGAAGAGACAAATTTTTCTGAAAACCTCCTTCTTGGCTTAAGATCCGACCGAGAGGATGCACATGGAGTTTAGGGTTTTTCTTCTTCCTTTTAAAAATTTTATGAACTATTAAGCCAAACCCTTTTTTAAATGTAATGTATTTGTATTGAATGTTAATTATCTGTGAACTCAGTGCTGTCAAGGAGTTCGTAATTGTAAAGATTCCCATAAAAATAGCTTTAATTCGAAAGAAACTTATAAAAATCTGGATCACGCATTAGCCAGCAGTGACGAAAAGGAGCCTACCTAATTAATTATTGGAAATAATTAATTCAATCCACGAGACGTCTAGAACTTCAATTCAGTGAGTGATAATTCAACGAGCTCGTTTTTTCTACGTTCAGTGGGGTAATTAATTAAAAAAAAAGCGCTATTCCAATAATTTGAATAAAATAAAAAGTCACCACGTGTTGAACAATATCACATAGTCCATAAGAACATTTATGATTTATTTAATATATGTAGGAAGCTTACTTCCATGCACAGCCCGAATTCATATAAATCCCTGAGATCTCATGTTTAAATATAATTTATTAATTATAATTTTGTCAATTGAACAAAGTACATCATATCAAACCTATAGACCAAACAGGTTTTTATTTGCAGAATTTTGTATTGATTGGAAGTATAAGTACCAGTATTAAATATAATATATTTATGAATTTGAAACTCACTATTGTGAATATTAGTAAAGCCTGTGATAATTATTCAGATTTTAGAAATAGATTATTTAAGTGAATTATAGATATATCGAATATTTTATGCATATCTTTTTTATGGGAATATATTTTGTGTTTTTAGTCAGCATACAAATCGTAGAAGTTTATTTTATCCTAGTTCATCTCGTGATATACAGTTTGAGCTGTTTTAATATCAACAAATATTTAGCAGCACTTAAAATTATTGAATCAAATAACATTAATCTTGTTCAGAGCACTCAATATTTATCATCCTTGATGATACTCATTCATATACCAGAATAAGTATATTAAGAAATTATATTAATAAGGTTCCAGTTATATCATATAAGGATCCAGAGAGCTTCCAGAACTGGCGTTGTAAGTTCTAAGGAATTTTGGAAGGGTATATTGGTGAATACTTGTATTCACGACGAGCGTTTTAAGAATCAACTAGAAACAACTATAGTTGGTCCTTATTATTCTCTAGTGATACATGGTTACTGATAATCAGTCATCAAATATTCTTTTATTTTCCGTATGGTATTCTTCAAGAACTTCATAGAAGCAGCGGTAAGAATTACCAATCACCGGTCATGAACCTTATGGTGATTATTTGTATTTATAAATTCATGTTTCTACCACTGAGCTAGAGCTGAGGTTTGAACCCAGTATTTTGCGAGCCGGACGGCCTTAATTTTTTGTGAATTTATTCGCAAAAGAGGGATTTAGAGACTGCTCTTATAATATCAGAAACATCGTATTATCTGTGAAGGATTTACAATTAACAACTTCACATAATATGGCTTCACAACGTGGGACTCTATCATAGGAGATAACCCCTCAGGAAGCACCATTTCACAACATTAAATCCATAGGTTTAATGGTGCATCAGATTTAATAAGTGGTGTTCTGAAAAACAAGCCTTGTTTTAGAAACCAGTTTTCAATTTCAATTTCAATTTATTTGTTTCAAAATACAATTTCAATAAAAAACAGTTTACATATATTTTAATCCCTCTAGCTATTAGCTATTTGAGGAGTAATTGAAAAATACACTTCTCATTTACTAGGTTGCAATACATAAACGAATTCAAATATATAATAAATATTGAATCAATATTATTAACAAAGTAAATTAGGAAATTCATAAATATTAATAGCTTATAACATGATATAAACCTTATCCTATATACTTATTGAATTATTGCTGGTCTGACTAAAATATTGCGAGCTTGCTTTTTTACTCTAAAATCTAACAACATGTCTCAATCATCAATAATTGTAATGAAAAATAATTTCAATAAAAAACAGTTTTCATATAATTTTAATTAAGATATTCAATTAAATTCAAGAACTAGTAGTATATCTAGAAACTCAAACTTTTGTAGTGACGAGTTGTTAACTATCACCTAAATAACCTAAAACTAACAAAACTTTTTTCAACCCCTTCAACTTTTAACAAAATTTGTCATCATTCATTTTTGGTTTCCTTCACAGCACCCTCGCACATGGACTCAACCTACGAGGGAGGTTCGAACAAGAGCACCTCCTCGACGGGTGTGGTGCTGAGGGGAGTCGAAGCAGACTGCATGTGCAGCTCGTTTGTGACTGTGACTGGTGCGAGACTGTGTCTGCCTGATTCGGGCATTTCGCTCACCATTCCCCGAGGGAGCACTCAGTCGAAAGCACAGAGAGCAGATATATGTCGCCGTTCTCAGGGATGACAGGCATCGGCCTAAGCTCACAGGTAACTGCAACATCAACCTAGTAGTGAGATTAGCTGATAGTAAGTTGTGATATATTGTAGAGTTTGTAGGAGTTGTTTTATTTTTTATTTTTTGTTCTTTTATTTATTCCATTGGCATTACAGATCATAATTATAATAAATATAATATGATTGGGAGAAGACAACAGGCATAGCCCAAAACTGTCTTCTCCCAAATTTTTACAAATAAGTTTCAAAAAAGAATAAGGTTAAGATTTCACATTCACTTCAAAAAGTCCAATTTCCACTTCAAAACTAATGACTAAACTAAAAATTTTGAATTTTCATATTTAAAAACTGATTAAAAACAAAAATATTTCACTCAAATCTCTACAGATTGAAAATTTTTGAGTAATTTTGCAAAATTTTGAGCCAGAAAAGAAACACAACACTTCACTATTTTGTTTCTTCAAAACCAATGAACCTAGAATACATTCTAGGCATTCTTGGTACATTTTTTCAATTCAATTTCATTTATTGCCAATTAGAATATTCAAGACATATTATAAACTCTTTATAATATGACATATCATTGAAAATATAATTAAATAAACATAATTACTCATACATATACTTGAATAAAATAAAATATAGAATCTATAGGCAACATTCGTTGAAAACATTTTGATTATATCGCCAACAATGGAAAGGGCATATTGAACGAATGTCAGCTGATAGGCTGTGTTGGTGCTAGAAGGACGTAACTCCAAAAATCTCCTTGTGTATCTTTTCAGATGCAACACGTTGCTTTTGAGAAGATACAAAAGGGCATCTGTTGCTTATGGAAAGATACATTAAAGCTCCTTGTGTATCTTTTTGGATGCAGCACGTTGCTCCTGAGAAGATACAAAAGAGCATCTGTTGCTTATGGAAAGATACATAAAAGCTCCATGTGTATCTTTTCGGATGCAACACGTTGCTCCTGAGAAGATACAAAAGAGTATCGGTTGCTTATGGAAAGATGCATTAAAGCTCCTTGTGTATCTTTTCGGATGCAACACGTTGCTTTTAAGAAGATACAAAAGAGTATCTGTTGCATATGGAAAGATACATTAAAGCTCCTTGTGTATCTTTTCAGATACAACACGTTGCTTCTGAGAAGATACAAAAGAGTATCTGTTGCTTATGGAAAGATACATTAAAGCTCCTTGTGTATCTTTTCTGATGCAACACGTTGCTTTTAAGAAGATACAAAAGAGTATCTGTTGCTTATGGTAAGATACATTAAAGCTCATTGTGTATCTTTTCGTTGCTTTTGAGAAGATACAAAAGAGATCTGTTGCTTATGGAAAGATACATTAAAGCTCCTTGGGTATCTTTTCGGATGAAACACGGTGCTCCAGAGAAGATACGAAAGAGTATCGGTTGCTTATGGAAAGATACATTAAAGCTCCTTGTGTATCTTTTCGGTTGCAACACGTTGCTCCTGAGAAGATACAAAAGAGCATCTGTTGCTAATGGAAAGATATATTTTCAAAAATGTTGGATGTTTAAGAGCGGGTAGTATTGTATTCTAGTGGCCCTCCGCCGATAGGCAAAGCTACAGGACCTGGACTATGTATTTATGCTATTAGCTTACCTTACTTCATGTTTTGTATTTTTATTGTGATGTATTTGATTGACAATGCTTATAAATAATATAATAATTACTTTCCTTGCCCTCTTACCATAGGTAAGGAAAACTGTATCATATTGCTTTCCGAAAAAAATTAAGGTACCTCAATTTCTAGATTTCTATACGTTTCAAGGTCCCCTGAGTCTAAAAAAGTGGTTTTTGGGTATTGGTCTGTATGTGTGTGTATGTGTGTGTGTGTGCGTGTGTGTGTATGTGTATGAGTGTATGTGTGTCTGTGTACACGATATCTCATCTCCTAATTAACGGAATGACTTGAAATTTGGAACTTAAGGTCCTTACAATATAAGGTTCCGACACGAACAATTTCGATCAAATGCAATTCAAGATGGCGGCTAAAATGGCGAAAATGTTGTCAAAAACAGGGTTTTTCGCGATTTTCTCAAAAACGGCTCCAACGATTTTGATAGAATTTATACCTAAAATAATCATTGATAAGCTCTATCAACTGCCACAAGTCCCATATATCTGTAAAAATTTCAGGAGCTCCGCTCCATCTATGCAAAGTTTGATTCTAGATTCCCAATCACCAGGATTCAGATACAATTTAAACAAAAAATTTTAAGTGGAAAAATTGATTATGAAAGTCTCTACAATTAATGTTCAGTAACATTTTCACCTAAAATTGAAAATAAGCTCGAAATTCGAGAAAATGTGATTATTCAATTGCAAACTGTTGGCAACTGTTGATTCTATTAAATCATTCACTATGAAGAGATAGCAGACCTCGTTTGTCTCCAGCGTTATTGTACTGTCACCAGCTGGCTCAGATCTTTGAATAGTAGACTTGAGATGCGCGTGAATACTAGTGTCAGGTGATCAATTTTCATAACGGTAAGGAAAATTGTGAGAGGCGCCACACCAGATTTTTTTTGTAAAGTTTTTGTAGCAAATAAAAATTATTGATTCTTATATGTGATGACAGTCTTCAATAATAATGCATATTTTCGCTGACATTGCAGATCGGCAGACGCAGCTGAGCCCAGTGGTGCTAACAGGTCCGGCAGGAGTCGCCTTCAAAAAGCCAGTCATTCTCAACTTTCACCACTGCGCCAGCCTCACTGAGATGCACCAACATTGGAACATAACTGTATGGTCCAGCGACTCACCACCTGAGGCTACGCCCGTTTGGCAGGTGAGTTCAAAAAATATAAAAATTATTTAATTTATCAATATATGAATGATGGTTAACCGATAATTGATAAATAAATCAATCCATGAAACTGAAGATTCTAATTGGCAGAAAATATGTCTGTCTGGTCCAGTGACTCACTACACCTATTTAGCAGGTAAACTCATAAAAGATTATGAATAAATAATGGTAAACTCATAAACAGTTAATAAGTAGAGCTATCAATCAATGAAAGTTAATATTTTAGTTGGTAGAAAATATGCCTATCGGTTTCTGTGACTCACCACATGAGGCCACGCCTTTTTGGAGGGTAAACTTATTGCAAATTAATCAATAAATAATGGTAAACTCATAAATAATCAATTAGTAATGCCATCAATCAATGGAACTGAAGATTTTAATTGGCAGAAAATATATGACAAAGAAATTGAGCCATAAATACATGAATAAATCAAACTGAAGATTCTACTAGAAGGCAGAAAATATATGAGAAAGGAATTGATAATTTGACTGAGTGAAGTGAGGTCTAAGATTCAAGTCGACGGTTTGGCATTTCTCTTAATGTTTAAATGTTTATATGTTGCACATTTACGGCGAAGCGCGGTAATGGATACCATGAAATTTTCATGAAATTTTACAGGTATGTTCCTTTTTTAATTGCTCGTCGACGTATATACAAGATTTTTGGAAATTTTGCATTTCAAGGATAATATAAAAGGAAAAAGGAGCCTCCTTTATACGCCAATATAAGAGTAAAAATCAGACTATAGAATTATTCATCATAAATCAGCTGACAAGTGATTACACAGATGTGTGGAGTAGCCAGTCTATTGCTGTATTTCTATAAGGTCTATAGTTTCAATCAGGTACTTGGGGATGAGAATACTGCGTAAGGTCTACTGTTCACAGAACTATTTGTGGTAAACTCATGAATAATACGTAAATAAATGAATCAATAAATGAAACTGAAGATTTTAGTTGACAGAAAATATATCTGTCTGGTCACCTGAAGCTAAAAGCCTGTTTGGCAAATTCAGATTCGAATTCTAATCCAAAATTAAATGTATTATTCATTTCAGCATACATTCCAACAAATGTATATTTCATGAAAAATAATAGAATTACAAGATTTCTGCTTGAGATGTCTTGTCATTGACGAGCATAATCATTAATTAAACAATAACTATAAGTCAGATACAAATGATCCAGACATCAATAGAAAAAAGACATTCTTCCCGTTATTTCGATATGAAAATCTTACCAGACTCCATATTTCTGAGAGAAGTGATATTCAAGAAAACAATATTCTCGCCATATTTTCAATTTTATCAAAAAATGAATTTTCTCTTAATCCTTCAACCCTGAAACTTTTTCAGCACTACTGGAATATCGGAGATGATATTCTACGTACTTACATTTCTGTGGTTGAATTGGGAATTTGAGAAAGTTGCAATTTCGCACAATTTGGTAACACTGCTAATGGAATGCCAATAATCCTCAATTTATTTTATACAAACTTGAAAGGGTTCTCTGATTTTTTATTTTCATTTTTCCTGATATAATTTCAAATTATTGGAAGAATATTTTAATTGAGCTTCTTGATTGATTGTTCAATCAATATAGAAATAACTAATTATTTCCCTTTCTTTTATTACTAAAACTTATATAGTATTTACTAAACCTATATTTTTCACTAACTTTTTCATATAAACATTTAGACTAACTAGTTTAAGCTCTCAAGATATTTTCAAGTGTCTGTTTTTCAAAATCATCTCGAGTGTCCTCCAATCATTTCAATTTTCTTCTTTGCAGAAAGTAGTAACCCTAGGCGAGGAGACAATCAACACACCCCTATTTGCACAATTAGACCAGGACCAGGTGTACCTGGTTTGTGATCAGCTGACTCGATTCGTGTTGGTGGGGGAGGCATGCCCCTTGCCGCCCCTTTCCCCCTCACTGCCGCCTCCTTGCAAAGTGCTGACGTTGGCAGTTTTCGCCCCACCCCACCTGCCTCAGGACTACAGTGTCAGAGTGTATGCGTTGGAGGATACAAAAGCTGCTCTGGAGGTAAGTGATCACTCAATCAAATTTATTTAATGTAACTATTGTATTTTAATATAACTTTAAAGTGGAAAAACACTCACATTTTTTGGTGTGGCGACGACTGTTTCATGCTGGTATTGCACATTCTCAAGCCAGACATGAATCATGTTTCTCACGCCAAAGAATGTCAGTGTTTTTCACTTTAAAGTTATATTAAAATACAATAGTTATAATAATTGTGAAAACGAGATGGATAACCAACAAGGAATTTATTTAATACCTCACGAAATTGTACAAAAGCAGTACATAATAATAGAATAACTAACAATTCACTTCACAATTATTATAAAGTAAAAAATATTATTTGGAAATCCTTGAAACTCATCGGCTTTACCAGCAAACCCTTACCGATTTGATTGTATTTTATTACAATTTTTGGATAGTTTCATTCTGCAAATTTCCTTCTGCTATTTAGTTCTTTGGTCAAATTTTCAGTAGTAGAAGTCCTTAGTGTTATATTTATATAGCTTTCATTAATTTTTAAATCATTATTATTATACAGTTTATTATAAGTAATTATATTCTAATAAAATATTCCATTTTTAAAACCTTATTGGTTTGTGTGCTGGCTACAAATAATAAAACAGTTCAAAATTAGAATCGTATCGTACGGTACCTAATACCATAAAGAAACAATAGCATGAGTAGATATCACATGGTATAGGGCGTTTATGTCGCAACTTTTACTGTTATCTCAAGCCGATAGTCCACGCAGTTTTTTCCTGTGAAGCTTTATGACGCTTTATGTCTCTCATATTGTAAATGTAAATGTAAATAAAATGTAAATATTGTGCCGTTCATACACTCTTACCCGGTCAAAACAGTGGAAATCAACAATAATAATCGACAGTAATCGGCTTGAGATAACAGTAAAAGTTGCGACATAAACGCCCTATACCATGGGATATCTACTTACGCTATTGTTTCTCTATGCTAATACCATCTAGATTTAACGCTTCAGTTTGGCATTCATATTGAGGAGTGAGAAAAATAAATAATATAATGCATATTTATTTCTATGATTGCAATATAATTAAGAACAAATCTAATAATGTAACAGGCGAAATACATTTATGGATTTAGTCCTCTGAATTTTTCTTCTAATGCTCTTATAATCTTGCAAATGATGAAATATTCAAGTAACAGGTTGAAGAGTTTACTAATCTCACTAATTTATGGAAACTATCTACGGCTTACTACAAATCAGTTTTTTTTTATTTAAACTAATCTCAGCCAACTAATATTCTTTCCAAAGAATGGACATTGATATGTCCAAAGCTCCGCCAATTTATGTAGATGCATTACAATATTATCTTGTAAAGTTAATCCAAATTGCTTTTATTTCATATCATTGTACAGTTCAATAATATTTTCTTAGTTCATGCTAGGTAAATTCATCTAAAACTTTGCTGTATTGTAAGCTATTGTATGAGTATATAAGCCAGTATATATTGTAATCTTCATAAATAAAGTACTCAATCAATCAAACCAACCATTATTTTTTGTGATTAAGATAAGTTGGAAGATATGTTATCAGCTCCACATAATTAAGTCTTATCTTTATTTTATCATTTATTTCACCTCAATATTTTCTTTCCTAAATTAGGAAATTGGAGAAATTTTGAGCAATAGCCTGTTTTTTCTTTTCCGATCATTGTATTGTTTTTGCTAACGTAATAAATAAATAAATGTGGCAACAATTTCACAAAATCTCTGTTCATGGTGTAAATTATATCATTTGTGATTGCAAATCATATTGTGGCTTTGAATAGAAATATTCTAAATTAAAATTTGATTGCAGGGTGTGATACAAGTGGAGAGGAGACTGGGAGGCTGCCTCATGGACAAGCCGAAGACCCTCCTGTTCCAAGATGGAGGAGCTAATCTCAGTCTGAGTTTAGAGGATATCGGCGTGGGTTGGAAGAGCAAACCTCTGGCTGACTATCAGGTAAATAAAATAAGAATCTTTCAATTAATTATTTTAATTAATGGGGCCTTGAATGTTTAATTAGTTGGAATGGATCATGAGAGTAGTATATAGGAACAATGCAGTGGATATGGAAGAATAGAAGTTTCAAGTTTCAAACCATTGCACAGTTGGTGAAATTATTTTGAAGCCATTGAATTGAGAAAGATATTATTTTGAAACATTGATTGAATAGAATCATGATCGTGGAAAGGAAGTATGAACTATGAGTGCTTTAAGAATCATTATGTACCATTAAATGATTTGAATTCAACTCCTACATCTTGGAAGAATAAAACGTTGATGATCTCAATACCACTATATATTCTTTATTCATTTATACAATAAGTACATTATCAAAATGATAGGGAGAGGAAAAATAAGGTAACCTTGTGCTATTCCTCTCCCAAATTTAGATAAGGTTATACAGATTGTCCGAAATAGGTCAAGTCTTGTAGTTCTTCAATTCATAAAAGTTTTAGTCCTCAAGTATTTTCACAAAGTAGATTTTCAAATTTAGATGCTTCAAAACTGAACATAGAAGAAATATTTTACATTAATATAACTAAAATGGGAAATATTGCCATATTTAAGAAATATAATTTTGAAGAGTTCTTTGACAACATCAACGTCTTATTCTTTCAATTATGGAGAAATATCACATTACATATCATATCATACAATCAAATTAAAGCACTTTTTGCTATTGAAAAGAACTACTAGCAGTCATAACTGACTGCTAGCCGTTCTTTTTAATAACAAAAATCTGGTGTGGCGCACTCACACAACTTTCCTTGCCGTTATGAAAATTGATCACCTGACGCTAGTGTTCCCGCACATCTCAAGTCTACTATTAAAAGATTTGAGCCAGCTGGTGACAGGGCAATAACGCTGGAGACACACATGAGGTCTGCTATCTCTTTATAGTGACTGATTCAATAGAATCAACAATAATTTGCAATTGAATAATCACATTTTCTCAAATTTAAAGCTTATTTTCAATTTTAGGTGAAAATGTTACTCAACATTAATTGTAGAGATTTTCATGCTCAATCTACTCCACTTGATTTTTTTTCGTTTAAATTGTATCTGAAGGCTGATATTTGGGAATCTAAAATCGAACTTTGCATTGATGGGGTGGAGGTCCTGAAATTTTTACAGATATGGGACTTATGGCAGTTTATAGAGCTTATCGATGACTATACTGGGTATGAATTTGATCAAAATCGTTGGAGCCGTTTCCGAGAAAATCACGAAAAACCCTGTTTTTGACAACATTTTTGCCATTTTAGCCGCCATCTTGAATATTGCAATTGAACGAAATTGTTCGTGTCGGATCCTTATAGGGGAAGGACCTCAAGCTCCAAATTTCAAGTCATTCCGTCAATTGGGAGATGAGATATCGTGTACACTCATACACACACTCACACACATACAGACCAATACCCAAAAAGCACTTCTTTGGACTCAGGGGACCGTGAAACGTATAGAAATTCAGAAATTGAGGTACCTTAATTTTTTCGGAAAGCAATACTTTCCTTACCTATGGTAATAGGGCAAGGAAAGTAAAAAGTGATTTAATAATAAGCAGTTCGTGATGAAAAACAACATTGAAAAAAAAACAAATTATAGCCTAGATCTTCCAAAAACTTGGCCTATCAACAACTTCTATTGAGTTCTATGTATAGCCTAATAATTGAGAATACGGTAATTTAAATGATGTTTTACACTGAATTTTCCAGAGAATTCCCTTCCAAAACGTGTGAATTTTGTATAAATAATGTTTAATTCAAATTTCTATTCTTAATTTTTCAGGAAATTTTATTCCAACACTTGTGAATTCTGTATAAATAATGTTTTTTTCTGAATTTTTCAGGAAATTCCCTTCTAACACTTAAGAATTTTGTATAAATAATGTTCAATTCAAATTTCTATTCTCAATTTTTCAGGAAATTTCATTCACTTGTGAATTCTGTATAAATAATGTTTTATTCTGAATTTTCCAGGAAATACCGTTCCAACATGTCTGGAACTCGACCCACACCCACCTGCACTGCTCGTTCACCCTGGAGAGGGTGGACCGCCTGGCCTCCAGTGTCTCGTTCAGGGTGGTCGCCAGTCAGAAGGGGTGTCAGTCACATCGACAAATTTTCAGGGTCAACGCTGAGGTCACCACTGACTCTTCCAACTCATCATCTCTGGTCAGTTTATCTATTTATTTAATAATATAATCATTCATTAAATAAATGTTCTGGGAATAATCCCCTTGCGGAGCACGTGTTATCTACAAGTAGATAACAAACTACTCTGTGTGTAGTAGGATGTGGCAGGGTGAATATGATAAGAGGGACAAGTGTAGGATATCTTTAATTTCAAACAAGATTAATAACAAGATGATAATAACTTAATCTTTATAGATTCATTAGATTGAACGTAACTTATCATACACATGATGAACATATGTGTTTGTCAAGTTCCATTCAATCTTATAGAATCTATAAGGATTAAGTTATTAACATTTTGTTTATAACTTTTGTGTAAACCCATCTTAAAACTCTCCCAACTCGCATTTTATTAACTTTTTTTTTGTTTACAACTTTATTTTTACACACCATTATTCTGACTGAATGTTTATTTTTGGTGAGTTTGTTACTTTGATTAATAACATCCTAAAGACATGTTGAGATCATGTGTGGGATGGTAACTTCTAAAATAAAAATATTTCCTACATAAGTTCATCAAAATAGAATTGAAAATATGAAAATAGAGTTCAACTTCTGTGGAGTACAAATTTAATCTACTATAAATGTATTGATATTCACGTTATATAGGAACAATTATTTAATGGAAAACACAAATAGAAATTGTGAACTCTTTATTAATAAATATATGTATATATATTTCTAACAGAACCTGGTTTCGTGGCTTCACCAGCAACATATTCAACTGTCTTCTTTGCAACTGACTGTCTAAATAAGATTAAACTGTTGGAATGTCTCTTGTTTAGACAGTGAGTTGTGGCTGGTAAACCACGAAACCAGGTTCTGTTGTAAATATTTTACAAACCGGTTGAAAATTTCTATTTGTGTTGTTGGAAAAATACCAAACCACAAATGATACAACACTCTAATGTAATAATCATTCACTTTATTTTTAGAGCTAGCTCACATGTTTTTACATGAAAATTGAAAATCAAAGTATCTTCCTAATTAATATTTTCATTATTCACAACATGTTTTGACTTTGAAGTTATTCTCACTATAGTGAGGTCCACGTTATAAAGGCAGTGAAGAAAGATAGGAGAACAACGTTGCCGATCCTCTGTCTTGTCAATGCCTTCTATAGACGGTGGCTGATACAGGTTTATTGATCTGTAATATTAACTGTTCATTCTCGTTTAAAATAATCAATTATATTTTATTGAGCAAGAAATTATATTTTTCAATAATTTCATAATTAATATGAAATATTTTGTTAATTAATTGCTAATCCTACATTGTTGAAAGACGATCTGGCTACACAGCAAAGCGAGAAAGAGATAGCGATATTCGCTTTGTAGAATGATGGACAAGGATAGCAATACAGTTGCTAAACAAACACTGCCATTATAAAGGCCATTCCACACAGCACGTGGCGTGCGTGGCTGGACGCACGCTAGCTACTTTCCAAAGCATCGCTTCCCAGCTAATCAAATGAAGCAATTCACATAGCAGCCACGGCCACGCGGCAACGCTTGCTATACTAGCCACGCGTGGCTACCGTTCGCTCTCTGAGCGATCTTTTCAAACGTGTCCGGCCACGTTTTGGTCCGAGCATGCGCAGAACGTATACTAGACGTATACTATCGTATAGAACGTATACTATCATTGTCAGCCTCAAAGTCGCGCATTAAATGATGGAATTCGCCATAGGTCTTCCTTTTTTTATTGATTGGATGTAACCACTGGTCCCGTGCTGTCACCGAATACAATAAAACCAGCTCATTATAATTACTACTGCTGCTGTTGGAGTCATCAAACCAAGGTAAGCCACAAGAAAATCCAGATTCACACCACGGGACCGTCGGAGTTGACATCTTCCTGCATACTGACGGGAAACGTGGCCGGTATAGCATCGCAACAGTCGTGGCGGTGTGAATTGGCATGTGGCTAGCGTGGCCGGCGTGGCGTGCGTCCAGCCACGCACGCCACGTGCTGTGTGGAATGGCCTTAACGTGGACCTAACTATAGAGGCCATTCAGTGCAGATTGCTAAAGTCTGATCATGTAGTGAAAAAAATATATATTGGAAAGGGTACTTTTATTTTAATTAGGAACAATTACCATTGTGAAATAAAATCACACACACTTTTGAAAAATACACTACGTACGTTTTACTGTACATTTGCCTTTAACAATGACAGTAAGCATTTAACAATTAACATATGCTTTAACTTTTGTATCGGGGTGTTACGGTAATTAATATCTTGATTCAAAGATCCAAAGGTTTAAAGAACCTCACACGTCAACTGAAGCTTATTGTGTGTAAAAATATCTCAATTTGTTCATCTACACCTAATAATCTATAAGAATAACAGGAAATCAAATCATATGAACTGCATTCCCAATACTCATTTGAAACTATAGTTTTAATAAGAATCTAGCTCCATGAGATAGAGGCGGAGGATAAAAAACAGTTAAGCCTATTATAAGATAAGGTATAAGTTGAGAAAAGGGTAGAATATAATAAAGCCAGATTCCCTCGTATCAGTAGGCCTATGAGAGTGAATGGTACAAATAAAATATTACTCCCTTGAGCTTTTATAATAATTATAGTGAAACTATTATAATAAATTATAGTAGTTTAATGTTTAATAGTTTATTATATTATTATTCTAATAATATAAAGAAACTATTCATATTCGCTCGGCCAGACGAGCGAACAGTCCAGTTTAGTGGGAACAGTCCAATTATTAGAGATCTAGTCTATTATTAGAGCTCCAATTATTTAGAGCTTAAGGGAATAATATTTTCAGAGTACAGTAGCCTACACGTACACTGATAGAATTTCAATTCTTTATTGCCAAAATTTAACAAAGAGATTGACAAGCAATGTTTATCAGAGATTGACAATGGTGTAATAACCGAAACCGGTCTTTCTAAGTATCAATAAATCTGTGGTTTTTGACAATTTCTTAGTCTTTTTCATTCAAAATTGAACAACGTAACAAATCAAAGGTTAATAAATCATACACTTATCACAAGAAAATAATTATCACAATAAATAAAATAAATTAGCCACCCAGAATTAAAAAACTAGAAATTGTTTCAGGCACCACCAGTAAAAGAGAAGTCTAAAAATAAAAAGTATTTTTTTATGATGTGGCGAAGTTTGGACAGCAATTTCCACTCTTAACATTGATGGAAGATTCCACTGATGGTGATATAGGTGCTATAAATCCAGCTTTACACAGAAAACCCTGTAACAAGTATAGATTGAAGATAAATATATAGAATTTATTAACTTATCAATATTCCACTGCATTATTAGTTTATTCCACTAAGATTTAGTTTCTTTTCAAGTTTTAAAAAATTCCTAATAATTGGTACAGTATCTTTCAGTTATCAGTGTTGATTTAGTGAAGTATTCTTATTTAATTTGGTTTTCAAATTTTCTAAATTCTAAATTCCCAGTTTATATGCATATGTAGATGCATATAACTTTACCCAGTAGATGCATATGTTATGCATCTATTCTTATGCATATATTGTCTATATCTTATGCATCTATTCTTATGCATATATTGTCTATATCTTATGCATCTATTTACCCAGTAGATGCATATGTTATGCATCTATTGTCTAACAAAATTAGACCTATATATTTTGAACTCAAAATTGGACAAAAATCATGAATTGTGATCATATAACCTATTTTTGGACAATTTTTATCTAAATTTGGGAAAGGAACAGTTTTGGGCTTTAAGCCTGTTGTTCCTTCCCCAATCATTCATAATTGAGAATGATATATTGTATCTATCAATGTATAAATAAATGAATAGGTTATAAATGTAGCCTATCTCTTAAATAAAAATTAAATTTAATTATTTTTTCAGACGCCAGGGAGTCCAATCATATCAAAGCCGTGTAGAACAGTGACCAGCAGCAGTGGGTGTGGCTCCAGTGTAACAACGTGTGATCAGTCACCTTTCAGGTGAGAATAACCTGAATTTGAGAAAAATAATCACTATATTTGTAAAGAAAAACCTATGTTTTCTCAAAAAACCTACTGTAATTTAAGAGACCTAACACATAATCATAAAATAATGATTGAAAATCGAAATGGTGAACATGCTTGTAGTCCTCTCTTTATTCAATTTTAATTGTATTATTATTAAACGAAAATTCAAATTGAATGCTGTAATTCACCCCGAAGACTTCTGCTACTGCAAATATTGACAACAGGGTGAACAGCTAGATGGAAATTCGATGAGCGCTACTATTCAAAAATTTATGATACATACAACAATTCATTGAGGCTTTCAATTGAAAATCCCGGAAAAGAATTATTTCAGGCTGATCCTGTTCTTTTATGATATTCATTCAATTTAATTTTTTTTATTCAACAAATGTACAGATACATTGAATAAAGTCAAATATAATAATAATTATTAAACGAAAATCCAAAGTAAATGCTGTAATTCACCCCAAAGACTTCTGCTACTGCAAATATTGACAACAGGGTAAACAGCTAGATGGAAATTCGATGAGCGCTACTACTATTCAAAAATTATTTGTCAGCCCGGGAATCGAATTGCTGGTCAAGAATGCCTACCCTTACACCAAACTGACAATCTCTGGATAGCAGCGCTCATTTTATACGAAGCCATAGCGGCCAGCCAGTCTACAGATGGACATTACTGAGATATTGCAATTTTATTTAAATACTAATGAATTAAATTATTATTATTAAACCAAAATTTGAATTTTGATAATCTCCCAAAATAGTTACAAAAATGTTGTATTTATTTATGAGAAATAAAACAAAATAAAATCTTATAGCACCCTTTATTTTAAAAAAAACTTTAAAATAGTTGAACAACTAGTTTCAATGATATTACACCATCGTTTGGTTATAGAATAACCTAATATCACCGAAACTAGTTGTTCAACTATTTTAAAGTTTTTTTTTTAAATAAAGGGTGCTATAAGATTTTATTTTGTTTTATTAATTAAAAAGTAGCCCATGTCAGTAAGTGTTTTATTGATGAGACTATAATAGTTATAAGTAGACTGTTGTTTTCCTTCTACTAAATTGCAATAATAAAGTCTATAACAGTTGACTACTTCAAACAAACTGTAGACAATACTTGGAAGACTCCTGAGTTTATTTCATTCGATATTATTAATTCAATTACATAAATCAACATAATGCATAAAATATTCAATCAGGAAGACATAATTTCGATTTTTTCAAAATGAAGATAACTTTTATGGGAAATAAATATTTTAACATGCTGCCCCGAAATTTAAACTCCATAGAGGATCCGTTTTTGAATCATTTTTAACGACACTACAGTCTCATTTATCTTTGAATATTAGTTATTAAAACTAGTACTCACTCACTGTGGAGCGATTTCGGATTTTTACAATCCTCCATAGAGAAGTTGACGATTTTTAGAGCTAAGCTGAAGAAATATATGATGGGATTGTCCTTATATTCATTTCTAGAATTTTCTCAGATTCTATTGTGTTGAATTTTTTATTAACTTTTTTTTGTTTTGTTCATCTATTATATTTTATTTTTAGAGCTAAGCTGAAGAAATATATGATGGGATTGTCCTTTTATTAATTTCTAGAATTTTATTGTGTTGAATTTTTTACTGACTGTTTTTGTGTGTTTTTTCATTTATTATATTTTATTTTTAGAGCTAAGCTGAAGAAATATCTGATATGATTGTCCTTAAATTCATTTCTAGATTTTTTTTCAGATTTTATTGTGTTGAATTTTGTATTGACTGTTTTTTTGTGTTTTGTTCTTTTATTATATTTGAAGTTATTCAATGTATCTGTGCATTTGTTGAATACAAATATTTAAATTGAATAAATATCAAAAGAGAACAACATGATGAGCCTGAACAGTCCTTTTTCGAGTTTTTCAATTGAAAGCCTCAATAAATTGTTGTATTTTGATGTTGCTTTCCATGACAAAACACTATATAATAACTTTGTTGTAGTTCAGACACTGTGTTACTTGTAAATATTTGAAAAAACATTTACTTTTGTTGGAGTATTGAGGAATGCATTTCACTCCTGAAATGAGCTTCATCAGCCTTTTCGTAAATTGTTGTATGTTTCATAATATATCTTGTTACCGCGGTATCTTCATTATGTTAATAATAATTATAATATCGAGTGACCTGGCTGGCTCAGGTCTGGTGTCAGAGTTTTCAGGTCGCAACTGATCAATTTCAGGGCCTCTGACATGACCTAACGACTGCTTTTTAGGCAGCCGGGATCGACGGCTTAACGTGTCCATCCGAAACACGGGAGTGGCCCGAGATAAATATCTTGGCCCGGGCCGGGATTTGAACCCGGGCCTCTGAATCATAAAGCCAGCATCTAATATTATGTTAATATTAATGGATTGTTAATATGTTGAACAGGTTTAGCAGATCGCTGAGGAAACAGTTGTGTCAATGTTTGGATACCCCCAATTCAAGGAGCAATGATTGGAGGATGCTTGCTCAGAGGCTGAATGTTGACAGGTGATTGACATAATGTACTCCACCTCACAAAAGATAAAATACTTTTAAATTTTTTAAAACAATTTATATCACAGAAATAACACTGGATTCGATTTTAGTACCATTAACTCTCTTCTTTATTTTCAAAATATAACACACTCATTCATTCATACAAGTACATAATAAACATGATAGGGAGAGGAAAAATATAAAACTTTTTGTGTAGTTGATATTGTGGTAATTATTCATATTAAATGAAAAATACTAAGAAATTGTCAAAAACCACAGATTTATTGATACTTGGAAAGACCGGTTTCGGTTATTACACCATTGTCAATCTCTGATAAACTTTCTCATTTAATAAAAATGTATAATGTTGTTAAAGTAGTTTGATACATGTCACGTGATTTTCAATTTGGCGTCCAGGATATAGCTGAGACGAAAACGACTAGACATTGTTGTTTTCATTCAATATGGATATTTACCACATCACCTCTACAAACACAGAAAATGTATCATGCCATGGCTTACTCTATCTATAGTAGGCTGTGATATCATGCTCTCACTTGTGTACAACTTTATTGGTACTTGTTCCAATGTTTCTAGTGTATTTTAATTAACTTATATAGGCTTGCTTATGTATTTAGACTTATATGTGTTGGTAATGAGACGGATGATGATCAGAATAGATCAGAGTTCTTTATCTATGCATGTTCAATAACTGGCTAATAAACTTTGGTAATAAGATCACTCCATTCATCTGGGCTACTTTTGTTCAAATTATTAAAATAAATATAAAAACTTGAAGTACCCTTTATTAAAAACTTCAACATATTTTAAGGACCAGTTTCGACCATAACTTGAAAATGACCTATGGTCGAAACTAATCGTGAAAATATTTTTAAGTTTTTAATAAAGGGGTACTACAAGTTTTTATATTATTCAACGAATTATACCAAGTATGAAAATGTAATTAATGAGAATAAAGATTGAATGCAATATTTTAATAACGATAATAAATAATAAAAAAATTACGAAATTCATAAAATAACTTAATTAATAAAATGTGCAGTGATAATTAAGTGTAATATTTAACTATAATTTGGTGTTTTAATTTTTCTAAATTTAAAATTTGCATCTCATATTTATTTTTGGACAAAATTTGAGCTTGAACTTCTTACAGAAGGAACATAACCTATTTTTTGGACATGTAATCAAAATTTGGGAATGGAATAGTTTTGGGCCAAGCCTGTTGTTCCTTCCCAATCATATTTATATGATTTGTTATTGTATCCAGGTATAAATGAATAAATAATAATAAATAAATAAATAATGAATATAATATTGTGATGTAACTACATTAATTGGCGGTATATCAAACAAATACGGTAGATAAGCTCATAGCTGTGCTTTTAGAATTAAGTTTGTTTTTCGGTCATTCTTAAAAATTATATTTTTAATCTGTAAATATTTCCTATTTTAGTTCAATAATGAGAAATATTTCTTCTATATTTAGTTTTGAAAATCTACTTTATGGAAATACTTGAGGACTGAAAATTTTGTGAATTGAAGAACTACAAGACTTAACCCATTATTATATTATTATCTAAATTTGGGAGAGGAATAGCACAGGGTTACCTGATTTTTCCTCTCCCTATCATTTTGAGTATGTACTTATTGTAGACTATAAATGAATAAAGAATGAAATAAAGAATGAATATTCTCAGTGAATGTTGATTCTCAGTAAAGGATATAAAATAATATCCTTCCCATTAAACTCTTGACACAACCCATCCAGCATTGCTGGTATTGGTGAAGAGGGATGTTTTTTTCTCAAGAATGAGAATGAAATTAACACACGACCGGGGTGATTAGATAAAATTAGATTAGATTAGAGTTCTTTATTTATGTATGGGACAATAAACAAATGTGAGATGAGAGATGAGTGGAAGAGATGTGATGAGGGATGAGTGGACCTACAGCCTTAGGTGGGTTCCAAACAATATTTATGCTATATGTATTTACGTTTTAAAGCTTTAGGTGGGTTCTGAACAATATTTATGTTATCAACTTATGTTTATTTACCGTTTTTGCAGGTACATAAACTACTTTGCAACCAAAGCCAGTCCGACAGAGCACATCCTGGACCTGTGGGAAGCAAGGCATCGAGAGTCAACGGCAGTCACTGACCTCCTAAACGTTTTGCGAATCATGGGACGGAACGATGCAGCCAGTCTCATGGAGAAAGAACTGGGGCCTTGGCTGTGAAGCTCTCTACTTCTGGGACATACCTTGTAAATTTGAAAATTGGATGACAATTCATCACTGTTACAAACATTGACAGACTATCACCTTATGATAAGTTTGTGATAATGTAATTTGAAATGACTATTAAGTTTATTGTGAAAATGTAACTTGAAATGTTTCTCCACTTCTTGGACACACCTTGTAAATTTGAAAAACTATGAAAAAGTGTGAAAATTCTGTTAAAAACATTGACAAACCTCATCTCCATTGAAATGTCTCTGGGTTAGGTCTTGTGAATTTGTAAATAATATCCACAAAGAGGTGGCTCTATCACTGTTATGCCACAAAAATTGACAGATTATTACCTAATAGATGATTGATTGGGAAAATAAATTTCACTACTTCTGGAACAGACCTTGTGAATTATGGAAATTATATATCCACATAGAGGTGACTGTATCACTGTTATGAATTCAACATGGATATACGATCACCCTATAGTTTTAAAAATTGTTAATCTTTCTACTGAGAGGACAAATCTTGTAAATTTGAGAACAAAAAATTGTTTTTTGATGAAATCAATGTTATAAAGAGAATGTTGGATAGTTAGTCTACAGATGGAAATCGCATTTTCCAAATAATAATCAATGAATAATAATTATTAAACGGAAATCCCAATCAAATACTGTAGAATTTGCATCTAGCTGTTTACCCTGTTGTAAATATTTGCAGTAGCAGAACCAAGTCTTCAGGGTAATTCACAGCATTTAATTAGGATTTTCGTTTGATAACAATAATATATTGATGGATAATTTGTAAAAAGGGTATTGAGAGAGAGACTTTTCTGTATGTAATAGGTACACTTTAGTTAGTTTTTGTGGCAACTGGAAATCTCACTTCTTCTAGAACAGAACTTGTAAAAATTCAAGAACAGAAGTAGTTATCCATTGAAGGATCGATATTGTATAGTGAATGATGGATAGTTTGTAAGAAACATATTGATACTATATCACCTATAAGCTTACTCTACACAGGGACATTAGTAGCGTCAATACCTACTATTACTTCAGGCCCCACAACTAATTAATGACGTCATAACATGTAGATTGATTTTTCCTTGAATCATAGTAGTTTCTACTAGCTTATCAATGTATGCTCTCCAACTTTTGTTACTGTATCGATTTTTCATTGGATAGAATGCTATCTAAACTCCATATTAAAGACATGTGTATTTTATTAAATGGAAATTTTATTGAAATAAAAACACATTATTCCACAAATGCAATAGTCTATCAATACTGTAATACTATGAAGTAATAGTAGGTATATTGGTAGCGTCCACTATTAATAGCTGCTATGGGAACACGGAATTAAAAATGTCTGTAACTCTAATGTAGATGACATTTTCAATTCCGCGTTCCCGTAGAGCAGCAATAGTGAGGTCCACGTTATAATGGCAGAGTTTGATTAACAATGGTATTGCTATCCTTGTCTATCATTCAACAAAGCGGATAGCGCTATCTCTTTCTCGCTTTGCTCTGTTGCCAGATCGTTTTTTAACAATGTAGAATTAATAAACAAAATATTTTATCTTAATTATGAAATTATTATTGAAAAATATAATTCCTTGCTTAATAAAATATAATTGATTATTTTAAACGAGAATGAACAGTTAATATTACATCAATAAAACTGTACCAGCTACCGTCTATAGAAGGCATTGACAAGACAGAGGATCCATGCTTATTTATTTATTTGGTTAGCACAAACAATACAATGATTGAGAAAGGAAAAACAGTCTATAGAAGGCATTGGCATGACAGAATATCGGAAACGTTGTTCTCCTATCTTTCTCCACTGCCATTATAACGTGGACCTCAATATAGTGGATGCTACTTTACCTGTGTGCAGCTTGCTTTAATGATTGGTTGTTTGAATTAACTGTAAAACTCACTACTACTGAGATTTAGCCTACTTTTTAAATTTTGAAAAGATAATCGGGATGTAATTGATTGAATTATCATCAAAATTACTTCCAAACCTTGTGACATTTTACACTGTAATAAAGCAGACAATTTGGGTATAAGCAAAGACCTTAAAGAGATAAGGTCTCTCCATCTTTAAGGTCTTAGGGTATAAAATACACTTCAAACAGCTAGCATCTGTTGAATAAGAAACATTGATGCTATAAGGGTTGCCGACTGTTCAAAATGACCCCTTCACTAGAGCGAAATCATTTCTATGTGCCGGTTGCACAAAAGCCAGTTGAATTTTAACCGTGTTTAATTCCATAAGAACAAATCAGAGAAGCCGTCTTTTCAAAAAGGCCTTCTCTGATTGGTTCTCGTGGATTTAATCACTGTTGAAATTAACCGGCTTTTGTGCAACTGACCCTTAGGGCCGTTTGCACAGTGACAGTTTAAACTAAATTTCATTTATTAGACTGGATTAAATCCGTATGAAGTATCATTTGTTATAAGGCCGTTTGCACAGTCAAAGCTTAAACTGAATTCAATCAGCTGGTGGCTTAAACTCAAAATGAATCATATTATAACAAACGAGACTTGATACGGATTTAATCCAGTTTAAAATATTAAATTTAGTTTAAACTGTAACTGTGCAAACGGCCCATAATGTGTTTCATTTTGATTTTAAGCCAACAGCTGATTGAATTCAGTTTAAGCTTTCACTGTACAAACGGCCCTTAAATAATGTATATTTTTTGTGAAGAAGATATTCAAATATTACCTTATTGATTTATTTGGGCATGAGCGAACAAACTATTGTGGAAATATTATCAAACTGAATTTACTTGTACATAGAATAATATATCATAAATTGTATACTACAGAATAGATTAGACATAATGTAAGAATATTTAAGAATTCAGTAGTGAGACCGTATTTTGTAAAAAGAAATAAATGTAACACAATTAAATCGTAGACATCTTGTAAATATTTATAGAAGAACATGTTTGTTTTGGAGAGAGAGGTTTTGATAGTATTTTGTGAATTTTTAAGAGGAATTTGAATTTTCACTCCAGAGGATGTTTTAATTTGGGAAAACTTAGTTTTGGGTTCTAAACCTGACGCTTCTTATCCTATATTTTTGTGCATGATATTTTTGTGCCTGATATTAATTGAAAGTGTATTAATATAGTATTTTGTATTCAGATTGCCTACTTCTTATCACTATAATTTCTGGGCCTAAAAGAGCCTACCTAGTCCGACGAATGAAATATTTTACAATTAACTGCATCTTGTTTAAGGTAGAATTATCCTTCCTAAATATTTCAGAGTGATATTCCAATCCTATATTCTCGTAGGCTAGATGAGAAAATGCATCACTGCCAAATCATAATATGAAATCATTATTCTTTTTTCAAATTATACGGTATTGCAGATAATTATCTTATTTATCTAAATTTTCACTTCTAGACCAATAGCTGAATAAGTTCAGATTTCTGTTTGCTATTTCTGCATTTATTAGCTCTATTAGTTCTTATCTACCATGGTGGGTTGGTACGCTACTACCTCATACTAAACTGATAATAAAAAACAAAGATAGGTATTGTTAAATTTCACTAAAAAATTATTAAAAACTTTGAAACAGTACCGGTACCATAGTTTCACGTTTACCAACGCATCAAACGTAAAACCATGAAACTGTTTTAAAGTTTTTAATAAATTTTTAGTGAAATTTAACAATATCCTTGTTTTTTTTATTATGGAGAGATTTCACAACATCACCATCAATTCTACCAATTTTAATGAACTGATAATAATTTATTGTTTGTTCAGTGTATGTTGATTAGTCGTTTTCTATTCCAATTTCCATTAGACGAAGAATTTTATTGTATGACTCATGATGGATAATATTGATTCAGAAGTAATTTTTTAAATAAATCTCTCATTCTGTTCAAATAATTCTTCATCCAAGTTGAAGAGTTACTGAACCAAAATATAAAGTTGTAGAAAACTTTTTTAAAAGTAGAACCTCTATTTTTTACAACGTATCTTATAAAAATTTGCTATAATTGCTTTTCATGACCGCTGTATTATTTTTATACACCTAATATGCAATTTTCTAGATAGTAGACAATAATTGTAATTTTGTCTGATGTGATTTGTATCCGATGTACATATTTAGTGTAGATGTAAATGTAGATATTGTAAAGAATATGTCGTTTTTGTTACTCAAGATGCAAAATATTAATGTGTTTAAAGCACTTGTTTGTGTGGGCTGGAAATTGTTTTGAATTTTGTGAAAAGTTTACACTTTGTACAAGAAATATTTTTGTTTCAAAGATGTTTGTACCTCTGAATATTATAAACGATCTAGAACTAAATCTTTATTGGAATAGTGTCAATAGACTTTTTAATTATTGACTTCTATCTTCAGCACAAAAATTTCTATTAAATTCTTAAGAGACTTGGATTTGAATAACTGTATTTAATTGCTTTGAAGTGCTGAATGATTTTATACAAGGAAACTTCAAATAATGATTCAGTTGCAATTCTTTTCCCCCAATTTGTGATCGTTCATTATTCTGAAATTTATCAACTATTTTTGTTAAATCTAAATTGTTTTCGAGTTATTGGTTTTCAAAATTGTTCAATGTTTATGAATTACCTATGTTCTGCATTTATCTAATGCTTTATTTGTTCAAATTGAATGCAGTTTTTATTATTGTTGAAGAGTATGTAAAGTGAGAAAGTTTATTGTTATTGAGATATTAACAAAAATATTGGAATGTAAATAATTATTGTGTAAAATACCCTGATTGTTCACTAAAGTTCAGGTCTAACAAAAGAGACATCATATGAAAATTGTGAAAGTAAATACATATATATTATTGTACATAAAATAGAATTAATGTGCTTGAAAAATAACTGAGAAGATCGTGACAATTAATTTGTATTTTGGAAAGTACCACCATGTTAATTTTGAGAAGTGTAATTTTACATTGATTTTGTTTTCAAATTGTAATACATTATTTTCATTTGATTGTAGAGTCAGGTACCATATTTAACGAATATCTTTGTCAACGAATTATCATGTGAAACGAAATTTGTAGGCCTATCATTCGTTTTGTGTTAAATTCTTAGTTAGCTGATGAGCAATTATTCCTATGTTGTCTAATGTATTTTTCAAAAGTAAAATTATAGAAGTACAACTTATATTACGTCTATTTGTATTTATTTGAAAAAGTCCATTTTCTCAAACTTTAAGGAGTGTTTTGAAGTTTTATAAGCTGAATCTGAGCTTTGGGGCTTGAATAACTCAAATAGTTGAAATTCCAGCTTCACTTCATGTAAACGTAGGTTAACTTCAAACTTGAATTAATAAGGTATATTAAGTATGAGGTAAACGAAGATCAACTTCAAACTTGAAAGAATAACGTATATTAAGTATAGGTAGGTGACTTTATATCCAACGGATTGGTCAACTACGATCTACGGTACTAAAATTATCATTAAGAGTTTGAAAACTCTTAACCAACACGTATTCAAATGTTCATAGTCGTCAATAGAATTTATGCTCTAATTTAATGCTCCACAAACTTACGATTATCATTGATTTATACGATGCATTGTTGGAGAGTTATAAGCCCTGAAAGAGCAAAAAATTGGATATAAACCTTTTATTTTAACAATTACACACCTTTAAGAGCGAATATCTCGGGAACTGTTGGGAATATCTCAAAATTCGATTGAGCAAGAAGTGTAGAGAATTTATCTAGCTTTATTTTTGTAGTTAGTTGAACGCATTGTTCTCAAGATATAAATGTGTGGGAGCAAAACGCTGAAAAATGCAACATTTAAACCACCCTCATCCCCTTAGCATATGAGTTGGGAATGGGGACTTTTCATATATTCTCCTCCCAACTTGTCTTAACAAAGCTGCAAATTGAAATTGAAATTGATATTTATTTCCCAAAATAAACAAAAACAAAACATTATAATACAACACTTTACAGCAAAGAGAAACGCTAATGAGATTCACAAAACTACATAATGAAGAAAAATGCATAATCATAAATGTTAATCTATGCAAAAAAGTACAGTACACTAGCACAAGAGAAAAATATTAATACCTGCATAGGCGTTGAACCTGTGCGCAGATATGAGTCCTATAATAGAGTTCAATACCGTAGTAGTTGAAAGTGAAGTTAGGAAAAATAAATGAGAAAAAAAACAACTCGGAATTAGCGGTTGAAAATAATAATTGAGAGGAGAAGAAAAAAAACTAAGAAGAGAGAGACAGGTTCATCAAGAAATTTTTATGTTTTTTTTTTAAATATTGCATCTAATAAATTAGATATTTTTATTCAATACAGCAGACAAATCACAGCGTAATCTGATTAAGTATTTTAGGATATGGGTCACTCGAGTTTTAATTGGAAGAAATATATATCGACGTTCCAAAAAGAAAAAATGAAAAGGAGACAAATACGGACATTTATAATAAGTAACGTTATTGGAATAGTTTCTCATCAAGCTTGTAATCTAATATGTATTTATCTATAATCTTACTTAAATTGTAAGTAGTTGCAATACCCAGTACCTCACCAGGAAGAAAATTGACTAATTTTTTTGCTACAAATACAAATTGTCTACAGCATACATCGAGAACAGTACGGTCAAAATTATAGGTTGTACTACAGTAACTATATTATGGGTAATATAGTTAGTATTTTGTAGGTTGTACTAGATGGTCTTAAATTATATTGAGTCACACGGAGATGGAATTTGTTTTTATTTTTCATGATATAAAGGATGAGGCTTTTTGAATACAGCTGTCTAACGGTTAGAATTTTGAAATCGGTAAGTAGATCGTTGGTTGGGTACAGTCTGGGTTTGGAAGATATAGCTTTAATTAAAAATTTCTGTGTAATGAACAATTTATTGAAATGGACATCTCTGGCTCCCCCCCAGGCAATGATTCCATACTGCAGGACCGTTTGGCCATAAGGAATATATACCAATCGAGCAATTTCTCTATCTCTCAGCATGCCGATATTGTAGAACTTATAAATCAAAAATCTTAACCTACGACATAAGTTGTTAATATGTGTGTCCCACCTTAAGTGTTGGTCAAGGATAATACCTAGGAACTTTGTATTTTTTTCACCTATTATGCTAGGGCAGTCACAGGTTCCATTGACATTCAGCAAACAGGAATGAATTTTTAGCTCATTAAGATTTCTAGGGAGACCCGACTTATTAGGTGAGAAAGTTAAATGTTAAGGTGTGTTCATCCAGATAATTTTTTATTTAAACTGTGTAATAAACATAACCTTGATCGAAATAAAACCTCATGGTTGAAATGTGAGTTAAAGGGTAATTTTTTTGCTTGCAAGTGGTAATGGGCTGTTAAAAATGTTCTCATTACTTCACAGTAGAAAATTTCAATTCTATCATTTTCACAACATGTTTGTGTTAAGGTACGTACAGATATACGCGCCGCGAGCATGAGAAATTCACTTTTAATCAGCTGATGCCAAGCTTTTTATATCTGTATCTTACCGTTTCTGTAAAAATACAGATATAGTCAGCTGACTATATAGTGAGGTCCACATTACTAGTAGTTCTGTGAACAGTAAACCTCGCGCTCAGTGAGTTACATTGACCTGTTGTTATGTTTTCTCAAAAATTAATAAATAATTTATCAATTGAAAATGTCTAGAAAAAATCATAAATAAACTTAGAGCTTTCTGTCCTATATCGTACCGTGACGTGTCGTCCCGGAATGTGAGTGTGAGCGCTGTTATCAGGTCTGGCTGCAACTGTCTACAACGTGGATGGAGAGATACAATTTTCAAGATGTTCGATGTTTTTGAACGGGTAATATTATAGTCAACTGTCTACTAACGTTAATGGAAAGATACATTTTCAAGATGCTCGATGTTTTTAACGGGTAGTATTATAGTTCATTAGACAGCTGATGAATAATTCTATAGTCTGATGTTTACAGTAGAATTGGCGTATGAAGGAGGCTCATTTTTCCTTTTATATTATCCTTGAAATGCCAAATTTCCAAAAACCTTGTATATACGTCGACGCGCAATTAAAAAAGGAACATACCTGCCAAATTTCATGAAAATCTATTACCGCGTTCCGCCGTAAATGCGCAATATATAAACATACAAACATTCAAACATTAAGAGAAATGCCAAACCGTCGACTTGAATCTTAGACCTCACTTCGCTCGGTCAATAATTGATAGATTGGTCGTGATTAGTTTCATGTTCTTCAAACAAATAGAACCTAACGAAAAATAATGTAAGTTTATTACATCCAAAAATCCTATCATGAAAAGTTCATTATCAGTACAAAAATATCAAAATTATACACTGCTCCAACGCAATCCCATATTAAAATACATCAAAAACTAATATATGAAAATATTAAACTTACTAATTCTCTTGAACTTCATATTATTATCATCTCTTATTTATTCTAAAAAACTAAACAGCCACACACATCAAAGAACGCACATTCAAAACTTGCCACCATTCCTACACACCTGACATCTGGTGGCAAAAATCCAAACTGACGCCGCCGGCAATTGGCAACAATGGTTTTGTGTATGTGTACGTACGCCGCGGTGTGTATGTGTGCGTGTGTGAGTGAACGTGTATGGGAAGACGATGAGGAGGGGGAGGAAGAACGATAGGAGGAGGAGGAATAGTAGGAGGAGGAGGTGGAAGATGGTTTCGAGGATGAGCAGTAGGAGGAGGAGAAGGAGGAGGTTCTTGATGAGGAGGAGAGTGGAAGGATAAGTTCTGCGGTATCTTCGTGGTTGGCTCGTAGATAGAATACCGTTGCCGTATAGCCAAGAACCAACACCACAGGTCGTTGACTTGCCTGGTTAGCTTCAACCGAGGTCTAGTGTGTACTGAAACCTCTCTCGCCGCGACCATGTATCAAAGTGTCAAGTGATAAAAGGCATTTCTGGATCGTCTGTGGTGACAAATCTACCCCTCAACATTTCAGGGTTTTGTTTTTTGTTTATTGTGAAATATTTCTGCTACGTCGCCTGCATAATGTCTGGAGGTATTCGGATTGCTAAGGTAGGTGATGATACCTGATCAAATCATGTAAAAATGAATTTTTCACAAAAATTAGAACCACCAAAATCCTCTTTACTTAAAGCAAGGAAAAAATAGAAACTTGAAATATCCTCTTTGCTTGAAGTCGAAGCAAAGGTAGGTGCTGATGTTCCTAATCAAATCTTATAAAAATGAATTTTTAACAATAATTTATTATAACCATCAAAATTCTCTTTACTTGAAGCATAAAAAATAGAAACTACAAAAAATATCCTCTTTGCTTGAAGTCAAAGCAAAGGTAGGTGCTGATGATTCCTAATCAAATCTTATAAATATGAATTTTTCACAAAAATTAGAACCACCAAAGTCCTTCTTTACTCGAAGCATATAAATATAGAAACTACAATTAACATCCTCTTGGATTAAAGTACAGAGCACACTAAACGAAAATCGAAATAATTGACTGAGCGAAGTAAGGTCTAAGATTCAAGTCGACGGTTTGGCATTTCTCTTAATGTTTAAATGTTTATATGTTGCGCATTCACGGTGAAACGCGATAATAGATTTTCATGAAATTTGACAGGTATATTCCTTTTTTAATTGCGCGTCGACGTATATACAAGGTTTTTGGAAATTTTGCATTTCAAGGATAATATAAAAGGAAAAAGGAGCCTCCTTCTTACGCCAATATTAGAGTAAAAATCAGACTTTAGAAATATTCATCATAAATCAGCTGACAAGTGATTACACAGATGTGTGCAGAAGCCAGTTTATTTCCATAAGGTCTATAGTTTCAATCAGGTACTTGTGGATGAGAATACTGCGTGAGGTCTGCTGTTCACAGAACTACTAGTTAATTATACATCTGGTATTGTATTAGATATTGAATTCGAGCATAGAGGGCCTAGTCCATGAGCCGTTGAGCCAGAAATTGAAAATCAATTCAATGGGAGTGTATACAAAGAGATAAATTGAGTGAATAAGATATATACGAATTGCAGTTGGAGAAATGAAATGATCCTATTCGATAATATACTTTTAACAAAAAAATATTTCGCACTCAACAAGTATGTCAAAGTACTTTCTCGATTTATTGCAGAAATATTTGGGAATCATATTTGATTACGAAATATTACATTGAACATTAGGAGAGAAATTATTTGAAGGTTATCACGTTGGAATGCACAAACTGTTATCTAGATTGTCTCGAATATTATAACTTTCTTTCAATTTGTTGAAAGGGAGAGTAGTTACTGGCACCTACATAGATTCACTCATATTTACATCTACAGAATTTAACTTCAGTAAAGGAGTAAAACTCCAATAAGAAGTAAAAATTGACACATCGAATAAAAATATAAAAGGCATAAATTTTAACTACTTCAATGAACTTGCTGCAGCCAGTAAAATCATTTATTATTATAGTTTATGATTATAAGCATCAACTTGAGAACAAAAATGTTGTGTTACATACTCTGACGGAACATCTTGGAAAAAATCCCATTGTCAAGTGGGCAAATTTTAACTACTTCAATGAACTTGCTGCAGCCAGTAAAATCATTTATTATAAGTTTATGATTATAAGCATCAACTTGAGAACAAAAATGTTGTGTTACATACTCTGACGGAACATCTTGGAAAAAATCCCATTGTCAAGTGGGCAATTTTAACTACTTCAATGAACTTGCTGCAGCCAGTAAAATCATTTATTATTATAGTTTATGATTATAAGCATCAACTTGAGAACAAAAATGTTGTGTTACATACTCTGACGGAACATCTTGGAAAAAATCCCATTGTCAAGTGGGCAAATTTTAACTACTTCAATGAACTTGCTGCAGCCAGTAAAATCATTTATTATTATAGTTTATGATTATAAGCATCAACTTGAGAACAAAAATGTTGTGTTACATACTCTGACGGAACATCTTGGAAAAAATCCCATTGTCAAGTGGGCAAATTTTAACTACTTCAATGACTTGCTGCAGCCAGTAAAATCATTTATTATTATAGTTTATGATTATAAGCATCAACTTGAGACAAAATGTTGTGTTACATACTCTGACGGAACATCTTGGAAAAAATCCCATTGTCAAGTGGGCAAATTTTAACTACTTCAATGAACTTGTTGCAGCCAGTAAAATCATATTATAATAGTTTATGTTTATCAGCATCAACTTGAGAACTATTGTGTTACATACTCTGACGGAACATCTTGGAAAAAATCTCATTGTCAAGCTCATTATCTTTGTCAAATTGTCAATTGTTCATTGAATTGACAATCATTGTCAAATCTCATTATCA
>NC_052514.1:1324970-1342470 GCF_014356525.2 Nilaparvata lugens | reverse complement strand
AGTGTATAAATCAAAATTCGGGGAAGAAACAGTTTTGGACTGTGCCTGTTAGTACTTCCCCAATCATTTTAAAAGAATTGAGTTCTGTTTATCAATATAGTTATTTGTGCAACTAGTGCGCAAAGTGACAGTTTGCTGCACCGAAAGAAACGTTTATGCCCGAGCCGTAGGCGAGGGCGGAATGGTTTCTTGAGTGCAGCAGAGGAACTTTGCGCACGTATTTCACATTAAGTTTTTCCTACAGTTACCATTGAATATGAAAAGTGGGTAATTATGGGTAAAATTGCCTGAAATGCATCAAATGTTTTTCTGTGTAATTTTATTATTGATAAAAACCTTAATTTATTGTCAAATTGAATAAAAATGTTGTCCTTGGTTATAATATATAATGTAATAATTAGCGCGTTGTGCTTCGTTGCTCATCTGCTCACTATAGCAGCCCAGTCACTGTTACCAACTTCATTTTGATTTTGCTGCACTGTTGCTCCATATAACCTACTAAGTATTTTGCGTTGCCATGTTGCAAATCTGGAGTGCAGAAAATTTTTTCCCGCACTAGAGCGGAAAAGTGATTCTTTGCGTTCTGTAATCAGTGCCTTTTCAAGGTAACTGTAGGAAAAATAAATAACGAGCGAAACTCGGTGCCCCGATATTAAAATTGATATAAGAAAAATAACACATAACTACTTTACAGTAGTATTGTAAATTGTAACATTATTCTGCCATGTTTCTAAATGTTTGTAGGTCAAGAGTGGTTGAAAATGGGAATGCTAACAGGCTGAATTAATGATTGAAAATAAACATTATACAAGCAAAATATGAATGAAATTAGAAATTTAGTAGAGCATTAACGCTTGCTCCTTAAGGTTTGTGGTGAAATTCTTTCCGATTGCAATATTATGATGACTAGTGAATTGGCTGTGGAATTCCTAAATAGAAAAGATTCTTCCTTCTATCTTATCTTGGACATTGAACTCCACTATAACTCTCCCTCTTTTTTGGTAGAGAGTTAGTGGGAAGGATATTTTTAATATTCTTTCCGAAGAATGGACATTGTTATGTCCAATGCTCCGTCAATTCATGTAGATGCATAACAATATAATTATCTATAGTTATTATATTACAAATTGCTTTTTCATATCATATACAGTTCAATAATTATTATTTTCTTAGTCTATATTATGTGCATTCATCTATAATGTTGCTGTATTGTAAGCTATTGTATATAAGTGTATAAGCCAGTATATATTGTAATCTACATAAATAAAGTACCGTACTCAATCAATCAATCTTTCACCTCTTGAGGGTGTAGGAGAGGGCCAACTGCGCCCTAACTTCACCCTCCTAGGTCTTAAATAAAGGCAGCTAATCAATCAATCTTTCATTTGGAAAATAGGCTGCAACGTGTAGTCAATCATCAATATTATGCTTCTTCATTTTTTCCGATTCAAGAAGCGCATTGATTAAGCTTGTATAGTGAGGTCCACGTTATAATGGTAGTGGAGAAAGAAAGGAGAACATCGTTGCCTATACTCTGCCTTGCCACTGCCTTCTATAGACGGTATCTGATACAGGTTTATTGATGTAATATTAACTGATCATTCTTGTTAAAAATGATCAATTATCCACCAAGACAATTAATGTTTAATAACTTCATGATAATGACCTTCTATATAGACGATATCTGATATCGGTATATCTATATATATAAAAGCGAAATGGCACTCACTCACTGACTGACTGACTCACTCACTCACTCACTCACTCGCAGAACTAAAAATCTACCGGGACCGAAAACGTTCAAATTTGGTAGGTATGTTCAGTTGACCCTTTAAAGGCGCACTAAGAACTGATTTGGAAAAAAATCCAAAGATACGCCCAAAATCTGCGTTTTTCCAGCGTTTTTTGCTTCTCAGATTTATCGAGAACAAATGAACAGAAATTGTTCAAATTTAGTACAGAAGCTCAGCTAGGGTGTAATAATGTTGTGTTAGAAGGAATTTGAAATAACGCCAAAAATACGCCCAAAATTAGCTTTTTTCTCAGCTTTTCTGCGTTTTCTCAGTACTTTGACTTTCTGATGGAATGAAGCATGCTCAAATGGAAAATTCAGATGAGCGAAGCGAGCCCGCTGATCTCATTTTTGGATGATCCAGTCGGTGGTCCAGGGGGGCAGAGCCCCCTGGCTAGACGGATATGGCGAGCGAAGCGTGCTTGACGGCTAGTCCGATTTAATATTACCTGTTCATTCTTTTTAAAAATGATCAATTATTCGCCAAGAAAATTAATGATATATTGTCATAATTGAGATTAAATATTTCGTTAATTGTTTTATATTTCTACATTGTTAAAAAACAATCTGCAACCTTGCGTAGATAGAAAAGAATAGCGCTATCTGCTTTGTCGAATGATAAACAAGGATAGCAACACTCATGTTAATAAAATACCTACTGCCATTATAACGTGGACCTCACTGTAGGCAAACATCATTCAAGTAATTATTGAAGTTTAACCATTTGAGTATGAATAGTCCCATTAGAGCGTATTGTAGTGCTGTATTTTCACGCCTCACGTTGCAAGCCAAATCATGTAAAGCGTTTTTTAAAGGCTTCACATATGTATAATCCTGTAATGTTACCTTTTAAATGTCTCACGTTGTGTCGGCAAATCATGTAAAGCAGTTTTTTACTCGCCTCCCATACGTAGAGTGAATCTTGTACTAAATCAACGGTGTTGAGGTTATAAAATTTGTAACTGCGTGCGTGGACGCTAAGTGTACACCAGACTGATTGACTCACTACAAGATTCAATACAATTGTCGGAATCGCAGGAGGCCTAAACGCTCGCTCACCCTTGATTCTTCTTATGACAGATTGTATGGTGATGAAATTTTTATAAGTAGTGTAGCGGACGCTAAACACTGAATACGGATACCTTAAAATTATTACCTGTGAAGAGTGAGCATACAAAATCATACAGGTCGAGCAAAAGTCCCGATGTAGATAATTTACGGGACTGCGTCTCTAATAAGTTCTGAAGGATTAAAATACGGTACTTGGACCAAATATCGTTCAGAATATATTTCGAGAACAGAGTCTTGTCGGGTTTTAAGCTCTATTGTAGGAAATTATATGATCTCTGGCTGCATCTGCTGTACTGTTGATGTATTCGCTCCTAAGTCGAGGTTGGTAACAGATAAAAGCTGATATATGAGCAGGTAAGGACAAAGAACAAATATCTCGATCTGACCCCACTCACTACATCCACTTAGACCTGTTCCAATATCCAGCTTAATTCAATTATTTCAATGATCGTATTCGATCGGTTCTTGATGATATAGAACGTATCAGACACAATAATTGACAGGCTTAAGAAATAATCGAACTCAGAAAACGAATTAACAAAATTGAAATATATTATAATAAAATATATGATCTCACAGTGCAGATTCAGAATATGATTTACAGATTGAAAGTGGTTTAACATTAACAAAAATGATTAGCAATTTTCTTGTACTTGCATGATACCATGCATGATCCGACAGAATTTTCCAATTGATAAAAGTTAACAGTTTTGAAAAAATAGTGAAAAATGAATAAAGAATGTTTTTTAAAATTGTTCGGGGTCGTGGTTCTGGCAGCGGAGGATAGTCAATCAACTACAAGTTCTTATAAATTCTATATGAATAAATTCTAGGCTCTTAATAACTAAAAGCGCTTGTCGGCGTGGCCAATAATTTAACGAAGAAAATTTTATATTTTTCTGCACTGAAATATTTTCGAAGCGTAGATTGGGGCCCCTTTAAAGTTATAACTCACGTGAAATTCCTTGGCGGTCGTGGTTTTCTTCTTTAGATCAAAATCGTTTGATCGGCGGTGGTCCAAACTTCGGTCTCAGCACGTGGGGAATTTTAATTTAATATTTCCTTCACCAAATTAATTAAGGGATGATTTAACTTTAAACTTTTAATTTATCGATTGATGAAAATAGATTTACAAATAACAAATAGATTAGCCTAAAAATATTGGCTCACAAATAGAACATATAAAATCGAACGAAAATCTTACAAATAGGTCTTGGTAACTTTAACAAGGTCTGAACGGTGAGGATTTCAAAAGGGAAGTGCAACGTCTTCTTCTAAGCTTCTTGGCTAGAATCTTTTTTCTGAGAATCTCGGTGTAATAAATTTGCATGAAAATTTGCCATTGGTAGAACGATTGTGACGTAGACGTGACGTCAGTGGCAAGCAATAGAATATAATTCCTTTAATTATGATAATAATTTAATTTATATAATTCTTAAAACTGCTTAATCTCCTAGACATAGTTCCTCTTATACAATGTACATGTGCTAGCGTATATGATAAGGCAGGTTTGTTGTCTAATAGTAGATTAACATATGTTGTTTTCAAACGATCACCTTTTTGGTGCTATTTCTATGCACTATGATTGGCTTAGGCTTGCCAAAGAGATTCAATCACCATGTGGTTCAGTTGAAGTAATAATTAATAAATTAATATTCTTATACAATTTTTATTATGTCTGAGACTGTTATAATTAATTTCTGCTGCTCTTATCAATAATATAATGTTCATGCTATGACCTAGTTAGTTACAATAATACTTGACATTATAATATAATTTTTTAAGTAATAAATAATTTCAACAATAATACATACATTTTATTTTTTATTCGAAATTCTTGGTCCTTTATTGATAGTTTTTACTTTTTTTTAGTCATAAAATTATAGCTTGCATGAATCTGGCATGACATTTTAAAATTCGTTGAATCAGTCAGCTGTGTTTGAGCTGCTTTAAAACATCTGATCAATAGTAAACAAAGTGTAACCTCAAAATTCAATGAGCAATTCATAAATGGTTCGTACTTTATTTGCAGAATAGTTATAATTTTATTAAATAATTCTCTAGAAAATATTCAGTACAGAACGGTACTCTTATCTAATATACAGTTACTGATAAGTAAGCTTTATCGCTCGGTCGCTAACCATTCCTTTAGCAAATTCTTTCATTTTAAAAGGTAATCACAATTTTCCTCTCTTCTCATGAGGTCTATTTAAAAAATTCATCACAGTATGTAAATAATTTTCTCACTGTACTGAAAACGGCACTGATACTGATGAAAATACAAATTTATTCACTTCATATATAGATAATTTACTCATATTATTGACCGAACGAAGTGAGGTCTAAGATTCAAGTCAACGGTTTGGCATTTCTCTTAATGTTTAAATGTTTAGCCTATATAAAGCGCATTTACGGCGAAACGCGGTAATAGATTCTCATGAAATTTGTCAGGTATGTTCCTTTTTTAATTGCGCGTCGACGTATATACAAGGTTTTTGGAAATTTTGCATTTCAAGGATGATATAAAAGGAAAAAGGAGCCTTCTTCATACGCCAATATTAGAGTAAAAATCAGACTATAGAATTATTCATCATAAATCAGCTGACAAGTGATTACACAGATGTGTGGAGAAGCCAGTCTATTGCTGTATTTCCATAAGGTTTATAGTTTCAATCAGGTACTTGTGGATGAGAATACTGCGTGAGGTCTACTGTTCACAGAACTACTAGTACTTTATAGACATAACTAAAATTTAACATTTTGACGTATTATTTGAATCGAAACCGAAAGCTTGCTGATGTATAAAACATTTTCTCTTGACAAAAGAGAAAAGTGACAGTACATTTGATTTGATTTTACTTTAATTTGTATTCTAAACGCATTTTGATGGACTCAAACTATCACTCCTTACTGCGCTAATCGACCTGCTTGAATCGTTTAGGTTTGGTATTGTTTTGTATTGTTGCTAAGTTAATAAGGAAAGAGGTTGTGACATCCTTCATCCTTCACTGATCAATCATTGTGCGAATTTATTTTCTCTCATCTCTATTAGAGAATCCATAAGTTTTTTCCACCACACCTAGTTTTTGCTACTAGGTGTACAATAGGTGTACAATTTCAGATACTCTAACGTATTGTGATCGTATCGTATTGTATCGAATCCTATCAAATTGATTGATCTCAAGTGTTGTAATGATTTCAAAGAGAGGTATTTCATTGATTGTGTGGCTTCTAGATGGAGAAAGTAGCAACGGCAAGTTACTGACGGCCAGAACTTCTCATCAAGTTTCTTTCCTTCAATTTCGATTGAGATGGTGAATGGAAGTAGGAAGGAATTGTCGTGATGATAAGCACTGACCTTTTGTAACTTACCAATTCTGTTTTCTCCATATCAAAATGCCGATTCCCACATATCAGCGAACTTATCCGGTACAGTGAGAATATCATTCCGATTAGTTCTAATGGGAATATCCCCACTCAGCACAGCTAAGCAAGTGTGAATAGTCTCATCTCAATTTATAGGGATTGCATTTTCACTAAACCGGTCACTGGACCTAATACTGATATGTGAGAATCAGCCAAAAACGAATTCAAATTTAGTATTCAGAATGAGAGGTATTTCATCATTGAGGCATCTCCAAATAGAACCAAGTACCATACTGTATTATTCCATATACTCTACAAAATTTAGATCAAGTTGGTGGCCCTACGCACCATTTAATTTAAACGCCAAACGACGATAACTTGCTAATATGATCGCATTTTATTCTAATAAATATGTTACATTTCGGCTTTTAACGATTAGCTGATTTACTCCGTTTGAACTGAGATTAGGCATATCAGCCTAATAGCCAGAGCTTGATACTGCCGGTTGCACAAAAACCTGTTAAATTTTAACCGTGATCAATTCCAAAGAACCAATCAGAGAAGCCTTCTTTTCAAAATAGCATTTTCTGATTGGTTCCAATTAATTCAATTATATGATTAAACCGGCTTTTGTGCAATAGGGCCAAAAAACCCTTTCCAACATAAATTTTTATTTTTCACAATAAGTCTGGAATTGAAAGTTAATATCGGGGGAAATTCAACAGGCTTTTGTGCAAACGGACTATATTGATAAAATTGAAATAACAATAAAATTAATACAGCTGTTAACATTAATTATCAGCTGTTCTTAGTGAGAATTTGTGTGTATTTTTGGCAACAAAATTCATAAAATAACTTAATTAATACAATGTGCAGTGATAATTAAGTGTAATATTTAACTATAATTTGGTGCTTTAATTTTTCCAAATTTAAAATTTGCATCTCATATTTATTTTTGGACGAAAGTTGAGCTTGAACTTCTTACAGAAGAAACATAACCTATTTTTTGGACATGTAATTAAAATTTGGGAATGGAATAGTTTTGGGCCAAGCCTGTTCTTCCTTCCCAATCATATTTATATGATTTGTTATTGTATCCACGTATAAATAAATAAAATAAAATAAATACTAAAATCGCAATGTGGTTTGCTCATAGGATTCCAGCTCTGAGTACCTTGAAGCACACATTAAAGAACTACAGAGTGTGTAGAATATTAAATTCAAAGTGTTTATTTTCTGTGCTTGAAGGTTTTGTAGGCCTAAATGGTTTCAATTTCCATACAGTAGTTATATTCTTATTTTCGGGAATTGCTATTTTTTTAACCATTAACCCAGAAACCTATTCAACCTTCCAGACAAATTTATCGCCAATCATATATTAGAATATATGCAGACTCCTATAATGACATGAGAAGTTATCCATTCCTCCTCTAATGAAGGATCATTATGGGTCATCAAGTATTTCTACAAATGACGTTAACCATACCGTCTTTCAACTGGCATTAGCTGTTCTTTCAACTGGTATTACCGTATTTTCATTGGTATTATTAGCTGACGACTTCAGTATTAGAGTCGACTTAACTTAGTCAACTTGATAGAGTCAGACTCAACGACTCGTTAAGTTTGTCAACGAGTCAACTTTATGTTTAGATTAATAGTGTAAACGAGTTCTCCTTATAGTTAACAGAGTCAACGAGTCAACTCAATAGAGTCAGATTTAACATAGTCAACGAGTCAACTTCATAGAGTCAGATTTATCAGTGTCAACGAGTCAACTTAACATCTTCAAGACTTCAACGATTCAACTTAATAGTCGGATTTAACACCGTCAACAAGTCAACTCGATAAAGTCAGCTTTAACAGAGTCAACGAGTCAAGTTCATAGAATCGGATCTATCAGTGTCAACGAGTCAACTTAACATCTTCAAGACTCCAACGATTCAACTTAATAGTCGAATTTAACACTGTCAACAAGTCAACTTGATAAAGTCAGATGAACAGAGTCAACGAGTCCACTTCATAGAGTCGGATTTATCAGTGTCAACGAGTCAACTTAACATCTTCAAGACTTCAACGAGTCAACTCAATAGACCGATTTAACATCGTCAACGAGTCAACTTGATAGAGTCAGATTTAACAGAGTCAACGAGTTTTCTTAACAGTCAACGAGAGAGTCAACGAGTCATCTTAATAGTGTTGGATTCAACTGTATTAACGAGTCTACTTAATAGAATCACATTCAACAGAATCGACGAGTCAACTTGAACAGTGTCATCGAGTAACAACCAGCATTATTATCCACGACAACTGCTAAGCTACCGTTTTTGAATCTGTGAATCATCTCTGTATCATAACCTCATTACAGCGTTACCGTTAAACGATGTCTGAACGTTATAACTGACGCTATTACACCAGCAATCTTTGGATGTACATTCATTACGTGGAGGAAATCCGTTAGTAAGAGCTTAGAACACGTGTGTTTCCTCTCAGGAAAAATTCCGGTAAAGTATCACCGGAAAGATGGTGGATGGACGGTTACATTGAAATGCAAAGAGTTCAAGTTCATGATCCATTGAATTTGTATTGTGATACAGACGTTATTGAGAAGGTAACTGGATCATATTGAATTCATTTATTGGATTACTTTTTCAATAGCGATACTTTTAACAAAACAATATCGGGGCACCGAGCTTCGCTCGTTATTTATTTATTGATAAATATAACTCAATTCTTAAAAATGATTCGGAAAGGACTAACAGGCACAGCCCAAACTGTTTCTTCCCCGAATTTTGATTTATACACAATAAATATTCCAAAAAGTAGGATATGTTCCATACACTTGAATTCAGGTCAAATTTTCAGTCCAAATATTTAAAAACATGAAAGTTCTAATTTAGATTGTTTACATACCGAATCGAATAACAAAATAACACTCACTTAACACTTAGAACTGTAAAATAATGAATAAATTTTAATATTATGATATATACCATCTCATGTCAACAAATCAGATTATTTTGATCGAGTCAATTAAAATTTTTAGGTTTCTCGCGAGATACGGTTAGCTAATTGATTACAAAGCTGATCTCCCACACAGGCACACGCATTTTCTGTTATCGACAGACGACGAAATTATCATCTGTTTTTCCAAGGATGAATTATCCTTTTCATGTCCTTCAGTGAGTTTTACCAGGGATGAGACCTAGTGCAATCGATTTTTTATATCATAAACCTACTATATTCCCAATTTCGTGAAAATCGTTGGAGCCGCTTTCGAGATCCGTTGAACATAAATAACCAGAAAACCAGATATAAAAATATAAACAGATATACAGAAATTGCTCTCTTAATATAATAGGATAGTAGTCTAAAGACATGGCAGCAATAAAAGTGATGAGCCTATTGAGTTGTTTGTAAAGGAAATGAAATTGAAGATTATATTGAATAAAAGGTAGAGATTTGCTGAGGACAAAAAGTCCCATATATCCATTATCAGTGCATGTTTCCGGTAAATTGAGAATATTAATTCCATGAGTTTTAATGAAACTATTTCCACTGAACCCGGCCGAGCGATACACACTGATACTGATGTGTGAGAATCCATCATTAAAAGTGCAGTTATCATGGTTTATTGCTTAGAATTAAAGTGGAATACTGTAGTTGATTCGGTGATCAGGGTCAAATCAAACCGCTTTAAGATCAGTTATGTACTCTCCACTCTCGGTTCTCCTGTTGGAAGGGTGACAGCTCACATGTTTCACGTTCAGTTTCTATAGTGAGGTCCACGTTATAATGGCAGTGTTTGATTAGCAATGGTATAGCTATCCTTGTCTATCATTCAACAAAGCGGATAGTGCTATCTCTTTCTCGCTTTGCTCTGTAGCCAGACCGTCTTTTAACAATGTGGAATTGACAATTAACAAAATATTTCATCTTGATTATGAAAATTCATCATGAAATAAATGAAAAATATAATTTCTCGCTTAGTACAATATAATTGATTATTTTAAACGAGAATGAACAGTTAATATTACATCAACAAACCTGTATCAGCTACCGTATATAGAAGGCATTGACAAGACAGGATTGGCAACGTTATTCTCCTATCTTTCTCCACTGCCATTATAACGTGGACCTCACTATAATGTCCCAGATTTCCTGGAAACTCGCGAGCCAGATACCTCTATGAAAGCTATACTCAGATTCACTTCAAACTGTCAGCATTGATTGAATGAGAAGCAATGATGCTATTCTCAAGGAATGCTGACAGATTTAACTGAAATTCACTACAGTTAAAAATCTGGCCTTTTGTATAGCCACAGTGACGTCACATGGATGTTCAAGCTATGACTCATTCAAATCTAGGAGATGATTCATTTGAATTTGGTAAATCTTGAAGATTTTGTTGATTCCGTGAAGTATCGTTCAATGACCGCATGACTCATTCAATTGCTACTGAAGATCTTAGGGCCGGTTTCCGAGCTCGGGATTTTAGACTTCAACTCTAGACTAGTTCTTTTAGTTCTAGTTCTAGTTCTTTTAGCTCTACACCTTTTCCAATTTTATTTGAGAAAGTATTAATTGTATTTGAGAATAGTCACTTGTAATTGATTGATTGATTGAGTACTTTATTTATGTAGATTACAATATATACTGGCTTATACACTTATATACAATAGCTTACAATACAGCAAAATTTACATAATATAGACTAAGAAAATAATTATTGAACTGTATATGATATGGACAAGTAATTTGTAATATAATAACTATATATAATTATATTGTTATGCATCTACGTAAATTGGCGGAGCTTTGGACATATCAATGTCCATTATTCGTCAAGGAAAAACGTTTCCAATCATAAAAATGAGAAAATAGAGGTCTCAGATGGAATTTACTAAGATATAAGGTGTATTCACAATGTTGGAGTTAGCTGGCTCAGTCGAGCTATTCGCTAACTCCAGCTATTTTCTAAGTCTGTGTTAGCTCAATGCTATAGAGGGTTGGCAGGCCTGCCTGTAGTGAGAAGTTGGTGGTGAAATCGTGTCTCCAATTAATGGTGTTTTCTTTCGATAAATGTGATTTTCATGTATCCAAAAGGGTATTAGCGTTTTTATTCAAGTGTTACTTCTTAGTGTGCTTTGATATTTTGATCCTGGAAACTGTAAGTAATTTATTATATGTCTATGTATTGTATCTTGATCGGAATTGGAGGTTGGAATTTTTGAGCGAGTGATGGGATTTTTGAAGACAGGTTGACCGATAGAGAATTTTAAAATTTACCTTACAGTATATTATTACTTTATCACTAGTTTGTTTTTCGGATGTGCCTTTATCGTCTTGATAAGAATCGTTGAACGACTGGTTCTGATTGATATTGGTACGAACTCTAAAGATAACAGGTTCTCTCAAATAGAGCATTTTTTCCTTTTTCTCGATTCCCTTTCTTCTTGCTGCATTTCTATTTGCTTTTCAATTATAACTTAAATTAAGTACAGTAACTTCAAATTTATTCTAGAACACTGTGCGTTCCATAAATTTTTTCTTTTGCTAAACAATTTAATACTTTACTACATTTCTATTATAAAAACCAAATTAAGTAATAATTGTATTCAAAGAACGTTCCATAAATTTTCCTTTTACTAAATTGAGCTTCATAATTTTTGTCTTTACTCAAAGTTCTTCGTTTCTACTTTTTCTATCTTTCCTCTTCTTTTTAAAAGTTTATTATCTAAAACAAGGACTATAATAATTCAAAACAATATAAGTGAGTGATTATACTACTTTAATTTCAATTCATTTCTAATCGTTTTAATTATTTATTTCAATAGTTTTGACTGTTTTTCTAGTCTTTCTGCTAGTTCAGTCTTTTTCACGTGATAGAGTACAAATTTGTCAGACTTTCTTCTCACTTGATTTTCGGCTTTCACTCATTAAATAAACTTATTTCAACCAACTGGGTTGTGTACATTTTTGGTTGTGAGGCGAATTGTCATTTTTTGTGAGTATCAGTAGTCCTTGCAAATATTGTGCTTGGGTGAATTTCAATGTAAACTCAGCACAACTTTGCTCTGGATTTGTTTAGTCGGGCTTGGTCTGCTGATGGACAGAGCACGCGCGACTCTACATGTGCTGTGATTTTCATACACTGTTTGAAAGTGAGCCTGACTAGAGTAATTGAAATATAATTTTATTTGAGAAGAAATCTTCTGACTGGTAAAATATTGAATAGAGAATTATTGATTAAAGTTTAAATAGAATATAGCATATCATAATATTAAATAATAATATATTAGAAGTTTTGTAGATCAACTCACTCAAATTTACTATTTCGGCAGTTTAATAATTATTAATTATAAATTTTTAAATTGCAACTAGATTATCACATCTCCAGAGATATTATCTATATCTTTTCTCACCCTATTTATCTTCGCTATCCTTATTCACCGATTTATAAATAAATGTCCTCGCTAAAAAAATATCGCAGCTATTAGACTACACCCAAAATAACTCACGATTTTTTCAATTTTTATAAAACCCTATAAACTATCATGACAATATTAACGTACAAAAATTCTAGGAATGGATTAGGAGTTTATTATGGAAATCAATGCTACAGAAAAAGTCATCCGCTGATTAACGGTGACGTGGTGTGGAAATGCAGTAGTAAGGGTTGTTCAGGTTCCATTACAACCGACGCAATGCTTGATAAAGTAAAAATAAGTGTGAAGCATGTTAAGCATACAGTACCCCCGGTCCCAACGAATTTCACAAATGTTCAGGCAAAAGGGAGGTTAATTGAGCAACTAGACAAAGTAGTAAACAGTACACAAAGATTGTCACTCGACTCCAAATTAAATAGTAGACAAAAGAGTAAGCTAAATGACGCAGAATGTCAAACAGACGATTTGATACTCAAAGAGAAGGAGGAACTCACTGCGCGCATAGATGAGTTACTCTCTCAAAGAGATGCACTCATTGAGGAGATCAAGGAAATGAAAATACTTGATAGTAGTTTATCTCTAAACAATAATGATGTAGGAACGCAAACTGAACTGGATACAAGTTCTCAAAGTGTTAATACGCAAACCGAAACATCTTACAGACTGACGACTAGTAAATGCAAGGCAGATTGTGATAGTTTAGAAATAGTTGGTATCCGAGAGCAAACAATAAAAATTTTAAATGATAATAATAATTCTCTCCATAGAGAAATTCAAGAAATGGAACTCGAGATAAGGAAAAATTACGACAGAATAAATACTGTAATGGAAGAAAACTATAAATTGAGAGATATTGTATCAAGTTTCACCAATCGAGTCGATGAACTTAAAAACAAGCGCAATTGGGAACTCAAGAATTCAGACCATAAAATTAATGAAACGCAAGATTGGAAAAGAAAAGTGCTTATTTTCTCGGATAGCCAAGGCCGTGATCAGGCAACATATTTGAACAATACGTTGACAAACAATTTCTTGGTGTCTGGTTTCGTGCTTGGGGGTGCGAAAATTTCACAGATAGTGGATGCAGTTCTGAGAAGCAAGGAGGTGGCTAATCTGAACGACAATGACTTGGTGATAATTATAGGGGGTACAAACGACGTGAATTTGAATTGGGATGAAAATTATAATAGAGCATTTCGACAGCAAATATGTAGACTTCTTGCTCTGTCAGTAAAAACAAATATCGTCATCGGAACAATTCCATATCGATATGATTTGCCCAATTCATCGACCATTAATTCTACAATTAAAAATATCAATGCAGGATTAAAGAATATCGCACGTAATAAAGCGACAGTACTAGATATGTGGAATCTGAAAGCTTGTGAACATACACGTCACGGACTACACTTGAACAGGAGGGGTAAATCAGTAATCGCTAGAAGACTAAAAGATATAATAATGAAACCGAGACAAGTAACAGTAGATACTCCAGACATTATTTACGAGCGGATGAGTGTGTCACAGAGTATGAAAGTGACGGAAACTAACCAGAGTGGGGAAATGGAGATTCCAGTTGTGGAAAATAGAGGCACAAGAAACATTAAAAGTTTTTTAGAGAAAGGACCGGTAGCATCAATAGCAATTTGATTTACGTAAAAACTTCAGAAAAACTAAAACAAGATAAAAAAGATAATCTCTTCAATTTAGTCCATTATAATATTAGAAGTTTAAAAAACAAGACAGACGAACTAGCAATTCAACTTGAAAATATAAAGAAAAATGATAAAAAAACCCGAATTGACTTTTTGTGCCTATCAGAAACCTGGCTTCAGAATGATAACTCAGTGAACATTAGTAATTTTAACCTCATTTCATCAAAAAATAGGACCGATAGACAAGGGGGCGGAGTGGCAATTTATGCAAGAGAAGGCATACTGGCTAATAAACTAGATATTAAACAGGCAGAGGGCAATGATTTTGAAGTGGCAGTGGCAGTGCACACAAAATGTGCGATTGTATGTATATATAGACCGCCCAATAATGATTACAAAAATTTTACTGACAAACTGGAGGAAATTCTCTCAAAAATTACAAATAGATTTGAGAGCTGTATAGTGCTCGGTGATTTCAACGTAGACTTCATGGTGGATTCAAATAGAAGAAAGACACTGGAATCTTTATTTGAGGCATACGGTCTAAGAGGATTGGTTAAGAGTTGCACAAGAATAACAGAGACATCCTCAACGTTGATTGATAATTGTTTCGTGACGCCAATGATTGAGACTAAATATGTAGATGTAATAGAATTAGGACTTTCCGACCATTGTGCTCAAGTTGTAAACTATAAATTGGCAAACACGGATGGTAATGATGGACACCTTTTCTCATCACGATTTTATTCAGGAAATGCGAAACTAAAATTTCTAAGACGACTTGCTGAAGTAGACTGGTCAATGGTGTTTAATAGTGGAAATTCGGTTGATGAAAAATTCAATAATTTCTTGAGCGTATATTGTCGAGCATTTAGTGAATCGTTCCCAATTGTTTATCGGAAGAAGAAAAATGACAATAAGAAAATAAAGTGGACTTCACCGCTATTAGAGTTCATTTGTGAAGCTAAAAGAGATCTTATACTTCTTGCGAGAAAATTTCCAACCGAAATAACATACAAGGATAGGCTGAAGGACATGTCGCGGCTTATAAGACATTTAATTGTTTCATCAAGGCAAGCGTATGCAGAAAGAGTGTTTGCGTCGTCAGAAAATAAATCGAAACTAATTTGGAAGTTAATAAAAATGGAGACGGTCGCAAACACCGTGAAAAAGAATTATCCTAAAACTATTAATGGTGTCGAAGTCTGCTCGATTGATCTCATACCAGATAGGATAAATGAGTATTTCATAAATGTTGCCGATCAAACTACGCACTCAAACTTATCGTTCAAGCCTTTGCTATCAAATCGTATGTACGTAGGCGCCACCTTAGATAGATTTCCTAAATTTTCAGAGGAGGAGGTTTCTTCAGCCTTGAAAAATGTCAAGAGCAAAATGTCGAGTGGAGTGGATGATATTCCAAGCAGTATATTGAAGGAGTGTTTCGAGCCAATAAGAAGTATAACAACAAAGCTTATCAATTTATCATTCAGCTCAGGAACGTTTCCTTGTCAATTGAAGGTGGGGAAAGTTATTCCAGTTCATAAAAAAGGATCCACTTCAGAAGTAAGCAACTTTCGACCAATATCAGTCACGAGCTCATTTGCTAAGTTGTATGAGAAATTGGCTATAACAACCGTTGCAGAGCACCTTGAAGTAAATGCAATTCTCTCTTCAAGTCAGTTCGGGTTTCGACACGGAAAGTCGACTATCGATGCCATTAATAACTTCCTTTGCCGAATATACAAGTCACTGGATACTGAAAAAAAGGCTTTGGGTTTCTTTATCGATTTCCAACGAGCATTCGATAGTATTGAGCACGATATTTTGATAGAGAAGTTGCGACATTATGGTTTTAGAGGTTCAGCACTAAAATGGCTGAAATCATTCACAACGGATAGATTGCAGATTGTAGAAATTGAAGACACAAAACAGAAAATAGTGAATCATAAATACAGATCGAAAGCTTGCCAGATAAAGAGAGGAGTACCACAGGGGACAGTTCTCGGTCCTGTATTATTTTCATTGTTTATAAATGATTTACCCAGTAATGTACCTGTTGCCAGTAGTGTTCTATTTGCAGATGATGCGAACTTTCTTGTTGTCGGAAATAATCTGCAGCAACTTCTAAGGCAGGGAGAGCTCGTCATAGAAAGCATCGAGAATTGGTGCAGGGCAAACAGACTCAAAGTCAACGTGGAGAAGACCTGTTTTGTCAATTTTTCAATAATTAATGATTCCAACCGCCCTGCATTCCCTAATTTACTGGATTTCAAGATGGATTCGAAAGAAATCAAACACAAAGGTGCTTGTGGCTTTCTGGGAATTGAGGTTGATGCTTGTTTGAGGTGGAACAATCATGTTGACGAAGTTGTGAAACGACTGAGCAGAGCGACATTTGCTATCTCAAGATTAACGTTGAATATGAACAAGAGCGTAGTGTTCGCGGCTTATTATGGATACTTCCAACCTCTACTGACATACGGCTTGATATTCTGGGGCTCTTCAACTGGACTCGGCAGAGTATTCAGATCACAAAAGCGAGTAGTCAGGATGATGCTTGGGAAACCTCCCAGAACCCCTTGTAGGCCCCTGTTCCAAAGCGCCAGAATTCTCACTCTTCCCTGTCTATACATACTCGAGGCTGCACTACATGGATTTAAACATAGAGCTTCCTGGGCTAGAGGATCGGACATTCATAGCTACAACACGAGGTCTAGGAATGCTCTAAGACTGGATGTACATAGAACTTCGTTTTTCCAAAGTAGTCCTGATCACATGAGCAGAAAAATATTGAATTCTCTCCCACCTATATTATCTACAATTGAATCCAAAGTTTTGTTTAAGAATAAATTGAAGAACTGGCTAATAGAAATGTGTTTTTACAGTGTGGTGGAACTTTTTGATCAGAGAGGTGCTTAAAATGTTATTTGCGATTATTTACGATGGTATTCACATCACATATGTATAAATGTATTTATTACGTTATCTTACATTTAAATTTGTAAATTCTCATGAAATTGAAATTTTATATAGTCTATTATGTATGACGACTGTGAAACATATTTGATACAATATGTAAATGCAGAGAATAAACTATTCTATTCTATTCTAAAATATTTCTATTCATTCTCTTCTTATAAAGCTGCGTTTCACAAAAATTACCAGAT